>NC_058404.1:148968400-149268400 GCF_002201575.2 Neomonachus schauinslandi
GTGGGTCGCTGTTGAGAGAAGACGTTGCTGATTCCACTGGCCCATGGAGGGATGTTTAGAAGAAGGAGGTGGCAGCAGTGGCATTCGGTGTCGTGTTTGACCTCAGGAAAATTTTCTTGGCAGCTTCGGGAAGCTTTTCCTACCCCGAGTCTATGGTGGCACTTCTGTAAACTTGTAAATTATGTTCAGCGACACCTTTTATGTGGCTCCTCCTGACCACCAGAATAGCCTGCTTTGCTGTGGATTTAAGTTAATCAAAAAGTATAATTTAAAAAAATTATAAAAGTGTTGTCAGTTTTATGTCTCTAATCTGAAGGAAAAGACACGACTTCCCAGTGTCATTCTGTATACTCTCAGGCTAGTACAGCAGAAATATAATCCCTAGAAAACTGCTGTTTCCTTCTCTGGTGATGAAATGTAGTTAGAAATTAGTTCAGTGTACCTCAACAGCTGGCCTATCTCAAATACTTAAGTGATGTTACAAGGTAATGCTACCTTTATGGGTATTTCTCAACTTCATTATATATTTAATTCATGCTTCTTTTTAATGAAAATGTGCTTAAGTGATTTACTAAGGAATTTGGTTGAAGGATGCAACAAAGGAACTTACGTTCTGTGTATATTCTTAACGGAAGTCTAGCCCTCCTCTATCTGGAAAGTCTGTTAGGAAAAAATGTCTTTGGATGGATGTCCTATTGAAGCAGTGTCACGACTTTAGAGCAATAGAAATTGTTGTTGGTAATTTACTTCTAATTTCTTAGTAATAGACTGAAAAAAAGCAAATAAACATGGGAATGGGAATTGAGAGGACTTGAATGATCATTTCAGATTAAGCCATTGGAATGTTCATGGGCTTTCTTTCTTAAGATGTTTAAATCTCATTTAGGTACTTAGAAACCCTCAGTTACCCTCAGGAATATCCTGTGGAGGGGCGCCTGAGTGGCTCAGTCATTAAGTGTCTGCCTTCGGCTCAGGTCCTGATCCCGGCATCCTGGGATCGAGCCCCACATTGGGCTCCCTGCTCAGGGGAAAGCCTGCTTCTCCCTCTCCCACTACCCCCTGCTTGTGTTCCCTCTCTTGCTGTCTCTCTCTCTGTCAAATAAATAAAAAAAAAATCTTAAAAAAAAAAAAAAGAATATCCTGTGGACCTGAAATAACTCTTTCCCAAGGGCACATTTGGTAATATAGAGTTGGTTATGGAGGTCTGGAACTTCCATGATGAGCTGGATTACCACTATGGAGATTTCTTGATAAGAACAGTTTTCCTCCAACTTCAATGTACACATGAATCACCTATTAGAATGTAGCTTCTAATAAGTTCTGAGGATTTAACATAGGGTGACTAAGATTAATAATACAGTATCGTATGCTTGAAAGTTGCTGAGAGTAGATCTTAAGTATTCTCGCCACACACACACAAGAAAGAGTTAACTATGTGAGGTGATGGAGGTGTTGGTTGTCTTGATCTTGGTAATCAACAATGTATATGTACATCAACTCATTGCACTATACATTTTAAATATACAGAATTATATTTGTCAATTATTCCACAATAAAGTCGGGGAGGAGGAGAATGCAGCTTCTGATTTGTTCCCTGGTGTGGGTCTTTGAGTTAATTTTTTTTCAGCTTTGACGTATAATTGACAAAATTGTAAGATATTTAAAGTACATATCTTGATTTGTTATACATATACATTATGAAAATATTCCATCTAGTTAACATATTCATCACCTCACATATTTAGCCCCCCCTTTTTTGTAAGAACATTTAAGTTCTATATTCCTGCAAATTTCAATTATACAATACAGTGTTATCAACTGTAGTCACCCTGTTACACACTAGATCCTCAGACCTTATTCACCTTATAGCTGAAATCTTTTACACTTTCACCAAATTCTCCCCATTTCCCCCACCCTCCAGGCCTTGGCAACTACTTTCTACTCTTTCTTCCTAGGAATTTGACTTTTTTTTTTTTTTTTTTTTTTAAGATTCCACAACATATAAGTGGTACCATGCAGTATTTGTCTGGCTTATTTTACTTAGAACAATACCTTCCAGTTTATCCATGTTGTTGCAAACAAAAGGATTTCCTTGTTTTTTGAGACTGAATAATATCCCTCTGTGTGTGTGTGTGTGTGCATGCATGCACATACGTGTGTGTAAATATATATATAAACATTCTCTTGACCCATTCATCCATTGATAGACCCTTAGGTTATTTTCACACAGTGGCAACATCTCTAATAAACTTCCATACTGCAGGTCCACAGACCACACTTTTGAATAGCAAAGCTAGAGAGAGGATGGAAATTTCCTAGTGAACTTGTGGCCCAGGCTGTTACAACCAGCACTGACCTATCTTAACTTCTATTCATGAGAAACTCCAGAGAACTCTGAAGGCGCTCCAGAATTTGAAGACTCCATGTAATTAAGTTCAGAAATATTCTCTAAAATGCAGTCTCTAGTCAACAGTAGTCACATAAGTACTCTAAAAAATAACACACTGATCATGCTTTTGGAAAGGCTAGCATGTTCTGGGGAAGAATACATAAAAGACAGAAAAGTTGTAAAAGATAGAGAGACTCTGGCAGCATCTCCCAAATGTAAATGAATCATGATCTTCCCAGCTCATTATGCCCTTGTCTCATTAGGCTGTGGGGCCCATCCAGACCTAATAACTTTGTCTGAGGAGAGGATCCTTGGAGGCACTAAGGCTGAAGAAGGGGACTGGCCGTGGCAAGTCAGTCTACAGACGGGTAATGTTCACCACTGTGGAGGCATCCTGATCAGTAGCATGTGGATCCTGACAGCAGCTCACTGCTTCAGAAGGTGAGGTCACAGCTTACCTACCTGGGAACAACTAGAAGAGACATATACAGAAGAACTCCACCCATACCCCAAGGACTGAACATAATTGGATTTTGCCAAAAATAATTGAATGCAAAAAAATAATGAGTCTCTTCTTCTTATTCATGATAGCAAAAATATTTTTTTTCTCCTTCAGCTTGTTAATTTAATCCTATTTTTCTGTTTCAGGTAATAGTATGCTATCACAATGATTTATATGTCAGAATGTTTAATTTAAATCCTAGCTATGAAAGCTTGGGAAATTTATTGAACCTTTATAAGACTTTTTTTTCCCCCCAAATTAGGGACATACTATTATCTATGTCTTAGTGTTTTTGATAGGATCAAATACATTAATGTAAACATATGTTAAATGTTAGCAAAATGAATCGCTACAGGAAATTTTCATATAATATTATGTAAGCTGATCAGCAGGCTGATGGCTGATCCAAGACTGTCATATGCCATTAACTAATTCTTTCCAAAACAATTATTGAATATCTACTATGAGCACAGTGTTATCATAGAGGCTAATTAAACACTGCCTGTACTTTAAAGGAGCCTACATTCTAATGTTAGAGATAGACATGCACAAAAATAATGATTAATAATGGTGAGTAGCATAAATAAAATGAATTTAAACAACTTACAGAAAATTCTTCATTGATGTGACTAAAGGCTATTGCTAACATAAGGGTAATAATCTGCCAGTGGAGAGTAGGATGCATAAACTTACTCAGAATAGGACTTTAGACTTAGATGACTAAAACCTGTTAGGTACAGACACACTTTATTATTGGAGCATGCTAGACCCCTATAGTTGCTGGGAACTAAACTCAAAATGTTCACTCAGAAAAGTAAAGACGATCTAAATCAAATGTGCCTCTGACCATAACTATTCTCTTCTCAGACTCACTGAATATCCACAGTCTAAAATCCAACTTACCACATACCCAAAACCCTCCTATCCAATCGATCAAGACTTATTTCTCAAAGCATGAACCTTGAGCTCCAGCCAGATTGAATTATTCTCTTCCCCTGAACTCTACCTACTTTTTCAGGTTTAAGAGCATTGTGCACTAGTCCTGTAAAACTTTACTCCCTTTTAATAGTTTTCTAACAGGTATTATTATGCAGCAGTACCCTCAAATCTGCAAAGGACTTCTTAGAAATAGTGAAGATTTTTCAGAATTTCAATGGGAAGAAATGGAGGAAGGGATATTAACATTTTAGGGAGAAGAAGCAGATTGAGCAAATGCTCTTAAACCTGAAAAAGTAGGCAGAATCCAGGGAAAGAGAATAATGCCATCTGGCTGGAGCTCAAGGTTCAATCTTTATTGCCACCTGAAAGGCCAAAGAACAATGGCACTAATTGATTTTAATCACCTCTGAATGTGGAAACCAGGAATGCAAATACTTGCATTAGGAGGCACTTAGCATAATCAAGGATGTAATATAAACTGTACTGGATTCTAAGCCCTATAAAGACCCAACCACCAAAAGCTAAGTAAAGGATATCACTATAATGAAAGCCACAGTTACAAATATCACCAATGATTACCAAAGGAATTCATGATTTTAAATGCTTGGAACATCTTCTTTCTTGCTTTGTCGAAGATTAATTAACCATATAATTGTGGGTTCATTTCTGGGTTTTCTGTTCTGTTCTATTGATCTCTGTGTCTATTTTTGTGCCAGTACCATGCTGTTTTGATTACTACAGCTTTGTAATATAACTTGAAGTCCAGAACTGAGATGACTCCAACTTTTCTTTTTCAAGATTGCTTTGGCTATTGGGGGTCTTTTGTGGTTCCATACAAATTTTAGGATTGTTTGTTGTAGTTCTGTGAAAAATGCTGTTGATCTTTTGATAGGGATTGTGTTAAATGCGTAGACTGCTTTGGGTATATAGACATTTTAACAATATTTGCTTTTCCAGTCCATGAGCACGGAATGTCTTTCCATTTCTTTGTGTCATCTTCAATTTCTTTCATCAGTGTTTTATAGTTTTCAGTGTACAGGTCTTTCACTTCTTTGGTTGGGTTTATTCCTAGGTATCTTCCTGTTCTTGGTGTAATTGTAAATGGGATTCCCTAATTTCTCTTTCTGCTGCTTCATTACTGGTGTATAGAAATACAACAGATTTCTGTATGTTGATTTTGTATCCTGCAACTTTACTGAATTTGTTTATCAGTTCTAGCAGTTCTTTTGGTGGAGTCTTTCAGGTTTTCTAGATAGAGTATCATGTCATCTGCATTAGTGAAAGTTGTACTTCTTCCTTGCTGATTCAGATGCCTTTCATTTTTTTTTTTTTGGTCTGATTGCTGTAGCATACTTATTTATATTTTTTTTCCTGACACTCCCACTGTTTCTTATACAAAGTAGACACTTAGTAATGACTTGTTCAACTCTAACTAATGAAGATAATAGTTACCTTCACTGAGAGCTTACTTTGTGCACCAAACACTGTGCTTGACACACCTGTTTCAATACTTACAAACTGTGTGAGAGCATATCATCAATCACATTTTATGCAAAAATAAAATAAGAATTAGAGATAGGAAATAAGTTGCCCTAAATAACACTGTTAATGTATGGCATGGCTAAGATTTAAATCTAAATGAAACTTTTTCCAAAATCATGCTCTTATTCACTTTCTGGATAAAAAAAAAAAAAGGAGGGAAGAAAGAGATGAAGAATATTTTCAGAATCTTCTCTGTAAAGACCCTGAGCAAAAGAAGTTCAATATGAAAAATTTGTGTAATTTGCTTGCAAACTACTTTTTTTCTTTAGAATTTTTAACAAGCATTCACTCTTTTTTTTTTTTAAGATTTTATTTATTTATCTGACAGAGAGAGACACAGCAAGAGAGGGAACACAAGCAGGGGGAGTGGGAGAGGGAGAAGCAGGCTTCCCGTGGAGCAGGAAGCCCAATGCGGGGCTGAATCCCAGGACCCTGGGATCATGACCCGAGCTGAAGTCAGGCGCCTAATGATTGAGCCACCCAGGCGTGCCTAGCATTCACTCTTATATAAGCTATTGTACCTTATAAAATTATTTCCTGGATATATAATTTTTATTTCTGTATCAGCTCTATCTAAACTCCACAAAACTCTTACATTATTATGTAGTTACATTTTATTTTTATTCAACCATAGTAGCAACATTGAGTTAACCCCCAATTCACAGATCCTTTAGATAAATGATGATTCATTTACTAGCTATGTAATCCAGAAATATATACCAAAGAGAAATTGGTCAAATAGTTGCTAGCTGGTGACAAGGATAATAAACACAAAATTCAAATATTCGAAACGCTCACAAATTTCCTATTCAAAGTATGTTTTCCTATTTTTTTAGCCAATCTAATCCTCGTCAATGGACTGCCAACTTTGGTGTTTCAATAACATTTCCTAAACAGAGAAGAGGAGTACGGACTATTTTAATCCATAACAATTATAACCCTGCAACTCATGAAAATGATATTGCAGCTATACAACTTGATGGAGGCGTAAACTTTACCAAAAATATCCATAGGGTGTGTCTCCCAGAGGCTACCCAGAATATTCCACCTGGTTCTTCTGCTTACGTAACAGGATGGGGATCTCAAGAATTTGGTGGTAAGTGTCTCAGGAAAAATAAAACAGCAATAACAACAAAAAGTCTCCTGGTACTTGCTGTTATGTAATTTTTTTTTAATTAGGGAACACCTGAAGGACATATTCTATGGAAAGAAACATCTTATAATCTGATGAACCCAACCTCTAGTTATTACTGAGTTTCCTCAGCAAAGCAAAGCAATGTCCCTACAAACTATGGGGAATTCTCAAACATAGTAATAGGGACATGTAAGAGAAAGTGATAAAGAAACATGAGTTCTTCAGTGATCCACAGACTCTATAGGTCTCAAATGTCTCCCCAATAAAGAAAATTTTTTAAAAAATGAAAAGAAGATTTGGATAGGTATTCTCTAAGGGTTTTAACACCCTCTAAGGTATTAACAACCATTAAGGTATTCTGAGATGAAATGAATCCTACCTCTAGAGCAAGAAACTCTACATGTACATAAGCATTGCTCACTCTTGTTTATTGAATGAATAAAATAGGCATAAAAATGAGGGCAATGTGAAAGAACAAATAGGGCCATGGTGAAAATAAGAATATCAGCCAGGGTGTGGAAGGATAGCATTAACAATTTCCACATGCTTCAGGTCATGTTGTAGATTGTGTCTCCAAGGAATAATATGAAAGCTTAATTGTCATTGTGTTTTCATGACCCAAAGTAATTTGGTAAAATAGATAAAATTTGTACCAATCACAAAAATGGCAGTGCCACTTTGAAGGAACATCAGTGTAAAATAAATTAGTTCTTTAGCCTTGAAACCAGACTGGTTTCTCTTTCATTGCTAGATTAAAGGTTAACTCAATATGTTATTTTTCCAATTCAAAGTCAGTCAGTAAATAACTTAAATGCTACTAATCAATAGCAAATTTGTTTTGTTCTCAAGGTCTTAGGGGCACTGCATCACAAAGCTAAAGCAAAAAGAAATTTAAAAAAATTGATCTGTGTAAAGGGGTTATTCTACTCTACTATAGGAATCTTTTCTGAGAAGAAACTCCTATTTACATCTTCAATAGACTATAAGAAATAGTGTTTGGGATACATTTATTCCTTCCCATGTTTTCCATAGAGTTATTAATTTATCCATTTTATTTCTGCTTTTATACTTCACAGGTAACACAGTTTCAGATCTACAGCAAGCACGGGTCAGAATAATAAGTAATGATGTATGTAATGCACCAACTAGTTATAATGGAGCTGTATTGCCTGGAATGCTATGTGCCGGTCTACCTCAAGGTGGAGTGGATGCATGCCGGGTAAGTTCATGACAATGTTATCACATCATTATCCAAGTTTATAAGTACTTACTAGCCTGTGACACTGTGATAGTCACAGAGTAACGTAATTATAATACACAGCCCTGATCCTCTAAAAATTTGTTGTCTAGATTTTCGAGTTAAAACTGTTTTATGAAGGTGATCCAACACTAATTTTGAGAAACCAAATTCCAGAGTGTTTAACCGTCCAAGCTCAAGAACAATACAGAACTGCATTTTTCAATTCCTTAACCTTTGTAACCAATTCTTTTATCTATAAAATGGGGATAATAGTAAGTACAGAACTTTTTAGGTAACATTAAAGAGTAGATGAAGATTAACTATGTCAGGCATGTGCTTAACAACAAAGAAATCTCAGCCATCTCAGCTATTTTTACTGTTGTTAACCTAGACCATGACCACTGATTAATAACTTCAATCTCTGAAAAAAATATATAATTTCACTCTCAAACTTTCAATCATTATAAAGGTTTAAACAAATTAATCACTCATCTAAGAGTCATAGACAATAATTGATTTTAAAATATAAATAACACATGAATATCAGCACCTTAAAGATGGAAAATGTACACCAAAAGCTTAGTTACTTGAGTCACAACAGTTTCCATAACTGTAAAACAGCACAAATGAGCGGGGGAAACTACTTAGCCTGTCATTTTCAGCCAAACATAAAAATGCAAATAACTATGAAATCTTAATTAGAATAGGGTTTTAATACTAACATTTTAATTAAATTATCTAAACAATTAATGTGGTTATATCCTTTAGTAGATTTTAATCCTATGTCTGAAACCCCATATAATAACAACAAATACTATCAGAAATTACATTTCTGGAAATTTAAGAAAAATTAGTCTTTTCTTGAGGAATCTGCTGCTGTTTTCTGGAGCAAATTGTATGCAGAAAAATCAGGTTTATTCTTTCCTCAAACATTAATGACTCTTATATTTAGTGCTCACATTCTTGAAAAAGCAGATAAGAAGTAGCTCTTCCACAGTTTTTTCCAAGATCCCAATCTATGGGCATTTTCCCAAAATTAAACATTTTTATTGAATGCAAGGTGTGTGTAAATGGAGAGGAACTGCTTATCAACTTCCAAAATACCATTAACTACCCATTGGCCTTTACCCTTTAAGTGGAGATGTCTTTGTAGTAGAGAACACTTATTCATGCTTTACTCAAGATGCCCCTTACCTTCTGCATACACAAATTCTGCTCTTCCCCTCAAGCCCAGATCAAGCCTTAACTCGTCATGAAACTTCCCCTGTGTGTTCTACTCCAGACCCAGTAATTTTCAACTGAAATGCTACAATACATACAGTTTGTGCTGCATAAAGTAATAGCACTTTACAAAAGAGCTTGTGAGATCATACTTGTTTCAGTTCATTCATTCATTCAAAGAAAATGTATGAATTACTTTCTGTGCACCAGATATTGTGCTAGCACAGCAATGTGTTCCTTGCTCTCGTCAAAGCTATAATCTACAAATGTCTGTACAATCAGTGAAGCTGCCCAGATACAGGCAAAATTACACATCCCTCTTAGTTTAACATCTGTTTGCCCACTCTTGGTAAGACATTATGCAGAGAAATTTCTTCCTAGAAAGAAAAAATTGTAACAAAAACACAATGATGAAAAAGTACTGAGAACTGGTTAACTGGAGCACAAACACACAACCCAAAGGAGGCGGGTGCCAATCAGCTCCATGCAGTGCTTGCCATGCAAGTTGGTGATTCACACGCTGACCCTTCTCCCCATCTAGACTGGTAATTTAGTAGCTATGAAGAGCTAGCTACTAGGAGTAGTCAAATGAATAGCAAACTATTCTAAAAGCACCCTTGGTAATAACTGACTTTTATTAGTACAGACCATATGCCAAGCTGTACTGAAAGTGTTGTGTGTGTAAAACTCATTTAAATACATAGAAACATTATTCACAGATGAGGAAACCGAGGCAGAGAGAGCTAGCATTAAACAGCTTCCTGAAGGTCATATGGCTGATAAGTGGAGGCTTCTGACCCAGGCTATCTAACTCCAGAACCCATAGACTTAACCTATCATGCAGCATATAAAACGGACTAAATTTGCCTGCCCACCTAGATCACTGCATGTACAAATATTTGTTAGTTGGTTGATTATAATTGGTAAGTATTTCATAAGGAGTGTTTTATTCATTGCCATATAGTTTTTTTGATTATTCACCAAAGAATACTTTTTGATGATACATTATGCATCAGACACCTTACAGGACTACGAATAGGAAGATAAATGAGACTTCTGAAGACTCATTCATCCAACAAATATTTCCTTAGCTTCTCCTGTGCACTAGGAGCTTAGGATACAACAGTGTCCCGAATAAAGGTCCTTATAGAACAGCCAAGAAAACAGACACTGAACAAAGATCCTATGTGCCGTGAGTTTGGCAGCAATGTATGGCTGCCACCAGGGGAACCGGTACAAGGGATTAAGTTCAAACAGACACACAATGTGCTTGTATAAAATAATACAGAAGTGGTGAAAGAGATACACACAGGACGTGGGAACACAGGCAGTGAAAAACTAATTCAGCCCAAAACCAGAAGGGGGAGGGGGGAGGGGGGGCGGGAGATACAGGCCAAGAAGGCTTCCTGGAAGAGGTAAAGTCTGGGATGGGAAGCAGTCAGCCAGGCAACTGAGGACAGTCTGGGAAACATGCTTCTCATCGTCTCATAACTGCTGAAGGAACAAGTGTTCTTGAAGGATTTCGGTAATTTTCACTTGAAAATTGGTATAGTATTTCAACTTGGTATAATATTTCAACAGGAAATATCAGACTAAATTTATTTACTGGTACTGGATGTGACTTCTGACATAGAAATAAACTCCTTAATACTTGAGGGTTGTCTCATACTTAATCATTGTGTTTCCTTCAGGGTGACTCTGGTGGCCCACTAGTTCAACAGGACTCACGGCGGCTTTGGTTCCTCGTGGGCATAGTAAGCTGGGGAGATCAATGTGGTCTGCCAGATAAGCCAGGAGTGTACACTCGAGTGACAGCCTACCGTGACTGGATAACCAAAAAAACTGGTGTCTAGCACAATAAATGCATCTCTGTGGCAAAGTCTGTATGCAGGTGTATGTCTAAAATTCCAAACCTTTCCTTTTCAGGTGCAAGAGAGACTAAAAGTGCCCTATTTTAATTTCCTGTTACATAAATATGGTTTCATAAACACTACCTGTTCTTTATTACTACAGATTCTATGTTTTCTCAAGAAAGCTATATGAATATTGCATAGTATTGTGGCTGTGGGCCAGGGGAAACATGTAAGCTAGTTACAGAGGTAACAATCTTATTACAGTTGTGATAAGAGCTAGTAATGAGAAAACCAGTTACCCTGAGAGTAGACTTCAGAGGAATCTGGACAAGTCTGCAGTGTCAGAGGAGTCTTCTCTGAAAAGTCTCACTGAAACTGGGCAAAGTATAGAAACTCACAAAAGAAGAAGTGGCAGAATAACATTCAAGACAGAAAGAATAGCATGAGGCAAGAAAAATAGTATTTATTTGAAATTTCTGGTTATGCAATATTCTATAGGTGGTATTAGTCCTA
Source organism: Neomonachus schauinslandi (assembly GCF_002201575.2). Taxonomy (NCBI): domain Eukaryota; kingdom Metazoa; phylum Chordata; class Mammalia; order Carnivora; family Phocidae; genus Neomonachus; species Neomonachus schauinslandi. Next base: position 148,979,735 of record NC_058404.1, read on the forward strand.
GAATTAAATATGTGAAGTCACTGTACAATCCTACAGCAATTTTAATTATCCTATAAAAACACACTCTCATAGGAACTAATGAATTTCAGGCATTTAAGATCAAAGCTGTCACTCCTCAACTGAGACCCAATGAATTATAATTTTATGATGACTTTTATTAAAAATATCCTTCATCTATATGAAAGAGAAAATTTATTTCCTCTATAAACTGATGAAATACACCAACACAACCTTCTCAGCTATCTTACAACTGCATAGTGCTTTTGAACAACTATATAGGAGTAATCTTAAGAACTAAAGATCACCCAGTAGCAGTTATTTTTGAGAATTTAAGGATCCTCAATAGCTAAATCCAAGTAATGAATTTCGTCATATGTGAAGAGTTGTTTTGCAAAGAGAAAGGTTAAATAGTTTAATTTTAATAGAACTACCTTAGAAAAGAAACTTTTCCCTCTCTTCCTCTTTCTTTCTCCCTTTCTCTTCCCTACATACACATTACCAAAGAACATAAATAAAATCCATTAAAATTCAATGGCACAGCAATTTATGTCATCTGAATCATGAATGTAACTGAATTTTTATGGGATCCTAGCATTAACTGAAGCTTGGTTATGCATGCCCATCTGTGTTGCAAACTTCTTGTATTTCCTCCTGTAAATTGTGAAGAGACCTACAGTGAAGTCATTTACTTTTAAGGAAAAGAAGTTGAAAATTTAACCAACTTGATGAAATGTACAAATTGTTGGCACACTTTATTTCAAACAAACTTTATTAAAACTATTTCCCTACCTAAGTATTTAGGGAAGTTATGATTATGAAGGATGATCCAATTTATTTAATTCGTTCTCCAACAAGAGAATTGCTAAGTAGACTCTAAAGGCTTGGTACTTTCTGCTGCCTTATAATCAAGATCTGTAACTGAGGCAAGCATCCAGCTTGACACTCCCTGGCTTTACCTTGTGAGGACAACATTAAACTGGTAATTTAGAGTAAGCCTCAAGGGGGGTGTGTTTAGTGTATAGGGGTGTGTGTGTGTGTACATGCCCTCACATAATCATATTTTTGTTTATTCCTATATGTTGAAAGCTATATAAAGTATTTATTTAGCAGAAAATAGAACAAATTCAATTTATTGAAAATAAAATATTTTTAACAAATATGTTTATTTTTATGAAGAGATATTTGAATACCAGAACACCTATTTAAGAGCTTCTTTTTTATTTTCTTATTTTTAATGTACTGATGCGTTCCATTTCCCGAGAGCTAAATAACTCAGTGAAAATAATTTTGTACATTTGTGGGAAGAGCGGTGATTCATAAATCCTTTCAGTTCTTAAAAAAAATCATTCTGGAAACTCTGACAAAAACTTTCTAGCACCCTAATTCAGTGCCAGAAAAAATTATTAATACCAGGGGAAACCTTGTTCAGCATATAGAAAACACAGACTAACCAGTAAAAAAAACAAGGCTAACAAAGTGAATATTTGATGTTCAAACTGAATCCTCCTGGGTTTAAAATAGTGAGCAGAACAACTGAAAAGAGAATTATCCAAGAAAGTTTAAAGCAAACAAGTGGCTGTTTATTGCACTACTTGGAAGCCTTAATTGCAGAGTGTAGATCATTCATTTAACAAATTTATTGAGCCTTGTTATTCTAGGCTCTCTACTAAACACTAATAAAATTAAGATAAATAAGACATAGTACCTACACGTAAGACACCCAGAGAATGATGGTGTTGATAAGCATACAATATAACTTGATGGATGCAATGATAAAGAGTAGGATATTTATTACAGGATAACAAAAGAAGGGTGAAGGTCCTAGAAGATTCAGGGGAAATATTTTTTAATATCAAAAGTGAGTCTTCCAGGGGCCCCTGGGTGGCTCAGTTGTTAGGCGTCTGCCTTCGGCTCGGGTCATGATCCCAGGGTCCTGGGATCGAGTCCCACTGGGATCGGGCTCCCTACTCGGCGGAAAGCCTGCTTCTCCCTCTCCCACTCCCCCTGCTTGTGTTCCCTCTCTCGCTGTCTCTGTCAAATAAATAAAATCTTAAAAAAAAAAAAAAAGTGAGTCTTCCAGAGCATTGATTTGCCATGAATAATAATTACTCTCCGGTTATATGAGAATGGAACAAAGAACTTCTATTTATCTAAATCTGTCACAGGCTCTAATTTACACAATTCAATTCCTATTTTCCAGTTTGCTAAACATTAAATAGGTCAAACAGATCCAAAATAGGTTTTTTTCTTTATATTTTTCATAAGTCTATATAATCCAAATCCCAAAACACAGTCCTTCTCATTTCTAATCAATCACTTTGATTAATATCCTATGGGGAAAACAGGTCATTTCCCCACTTATTTCTAGTGATTAATTTCTATAAGAATCAGTTGTCCTTTGAAGGAACAGGTCCCTTATCAAGAGAAATACTTAAGCAGAAGCTGGATGATCACCTGCAGAAATGTTTTGGAGGATTTCTGCCACGGGTCAGGCTTAAAAACAACAGATCATTTCCATCGAGTCCCGCATCAGGCTCCCTGCTCAGCAGGGAGTCTGCTTCTCCCTCTGACCCTCTTCCCTCTCATGCTCTCTCTCATTCTCTCTCTCAAATAAATAAATAAAATCTTTAATAAATAAATAAATAAATAAATAAAGCCATTATTATATACCACAACAAGACACCAGTGGATAAAAATTGAAAGCCTAGGGGTGCCTGGGTGGCTCAGTCGTTAAACATCTGCCTTCGGCTCAGGTTGACCCCAGGGTCCTGGGATCAAGCCCTGCATCGGACTCCGTGCTCCACGGGAAGCCTGCTTCTTCCTCTGCCTCTGCCTGCTTGTGTTCCTTCTCTCGCTGTGTCTCTCTCTGTCAAATAAATAAATAAAATCTTAAAAAAAAAAAATTGAAAGTCTAACATTCAAAACCTGACAAGGATGGCATAATATAAACTGCTCTAAATAACAGGGAAATATTGGCATTACCCAATAAATATGCATATATGCATATCATATGCATATCTTATGATCTAGCAATTCTACTCCAAAGTGAATATGTTAGAAATGGATGCACATAAGCAGGAATATTCAAAACAATATTATTCATAATAGCCAAAATAGTGGCAACAACCAAATGGCCATCAGCAGTAGAATGAATAAGTAAATTCTGTTATATTCTTACAAGGGACTTTCCTACAGCCATAAAAATGAATAAACTATTGCAACGATGTGGATGGAACTGGAGGGTATTATGCTGAGCGACATAAGTCAATCAGAGAAAGACATGTATCATATGATCTCACTGATATGAGGAATTCTTAATCTCAGGAAACAAACTGAGCGTTGCTGGAGTGGTGGGGAGTGGGAGGCATGGGGTGGCTGGGTGATAGACATTGGGGATGGTATGTGCTATGGTGAGCGCTGTGAATTGTGTAAGACTGTTGAATCACAGACCTGTATCCCCCAAACAAGTAATACATTATATGTTAAAAAAAAAAGAAGAAGATAGCAGGAAGGGAAAAATGAAGGTGGGGAAAACGATGGGGGAGATGAACCCTGAGAGACTATGGACTCTGAGAAACAAACAGGGTTCTAGAGGGGAGGGGGGTGGGGGAATGGGTTAGCCTGGTGATGGGTATTAAAGAGGGCATGTATTGAATGGAGCACTGGGTGTTATATGCAAACAATGAATCATGGAACACTACATCAAGGACTAATGATGTAATGTATGGTGATTAACATAACATAATAAAATAAAGTTTAAAAAAAAGAATAAATCAGAGTCACACTTAACAAGGATGAGCCTTAAAAACACAAAGTTAAACAAAAGATGACAGTCATTAAAAAAAATACATACTATTCTATTTTCAACTGTATTGTTTAAGAATTCATTTTTACTCATGAAAATCTATTTTCAAAAAAAGCAAGGAGTCTATTACCAAAAAATAAAAAAATATGTTCACCTTTAGGGGAGCACAGTAGAACTGTACCCAAGAAGGGAAAGGCAGAGAGCTACTGTTCGTTAGCAAACTTCTATGGATATTTGCTTTATAGTAAGTCATTAAGTTGTACATTTATATGTACTTTTGTGTATGTGTATTATTTTCACATCTCTGATACAGAACAATTGTCAGTATCCTCAAGCATGGTGAGGGAAAGCAATCAATAATTCTCAGGCCATTCAGAAAAGAGCCCTTGAAGAAAATATATGAAACTTTTTAAAAAGTATGTACCATTGTAGATGGCAGAAAAAACTATTTTTTTCCTGTTCGTGATCCACATTAATATTTTCATTGAATTTTTATAGATTTAACAGGATGGTCTATCAATGTTAACAGTGTTAAGAAACAATTCTAGTGTGCATAGTACTATTAAATTATCTAGTACTATTTCTTCTCCAATTAGTTATTTTCCTAAATTATAAGTTTGAAGGTAAAATAAAAAGATATATATAATCCCATGTTGTAGCAAGAGACAAGCTCAAATGATTCAGAGATTGTAAATAATTATGCATGTAATAATAAAAAAGTTAAAAAATTTTAAGTAAAAAAAGACAGTATGTTTTTTCTTTGTGTTTGTAAATAGAATACTTGTGATAGTCCTTGGAAAAGTACTTAGGGATTCAGTGACCCCAACTTTTCTTTGCTGGTAATTTTCTGCCTTACCATTTTCAGTCCCTCTTTAAAAGGGTTACAAAATCAGGATTAGCATTTTACAGCCTTTATCATTTGCAGTGCTTTCATACAAAGTGTCTTGAAATAAGCATCCTTTAGTATACTAAACATTTCCATTTTTATGACTATAGAAATTTATTTTCCTGTTCTGGTTTTACTAGTCACGGGGAAAATAGGGTTTCCTATCAGCTGTTTCTTTACTTGATTCACAACAGAGAAAGGAAACTATCAAATATAGAAGCCAACTCTATGACTTTAAGACACTAACATATACTCAGAAGAGATAAATTCAGTAAATTCCTTGGATATTACTAGATATTTAGATGTTTGGACTCATAGCAGGGAAAATGTTAGAATGTAGCTTTCTAAACTATCATAGACTTAAAATTTATTTTTTAAGATTTATTTATTTGACAGAGAGAGACATGGCGAGAGAGGGAACGCAAGCAGGGGGAGTGGGAGAGGGAGAAGCAGGCTTCCTGCAGAGCAGGGAGCCTGATGCGGGGCTCGATCGCAGAACCCTGGGATCACGACCTGAGCCGAAGGCAGACGCTTAATGACTGAGCCACCCAGGCACCCCAGACTTATAATTTTTAAAAGTAGGTTTTATTGCAGGCATCCACACTGAGGAGAAGTTTTAACATAATGTCAGAGCCTTATAGATACATTTTTAGATGACAACAATATAAAGAAAAATTTGATAAACAACAATGATACTACTAGTCTAACTACTATGGTCCAGCATTGGATAGGATTTTCACATTATCAGATATTTTTATATATTGTTATTTTTAGAAAAGGAAAGGATAAGGAAATAAATTTGACTCATAGTATGATCTAATGGTCATATTTAGCTGAAGAAGCAAGCATGTTCCTTAAAAGGCTGTTTGAACTCCAGGTAAAATGTTAGATGTTAATTGAAGTGACCAAGCCAACACAGTAGGAAATGACAGCAGACTCAATTGCTGGTTCTCTGACTCAGACCAAAGCTCTCCATCTTTGTGCACACCTCTCAGCAGCCATTTATATGTACTATTCCTCCACTCACCATGGTCTGTTGGAAGAACCATGGTGGGCCATAGGCACTGTTTCCATTTCCTTATCTGTGAGGCTTCAAAAATAATTTTCCCGACTTCACAGGGTTTTACTTTGAATAAACTAAACATTATAATAAATTACATGAAATAAACCGTATAAAACCTACTAAGAAAAGAATTTAAAAATAGAGTAACTCTGAGCCAAAAAAAAATTTTTAAGTGGGAATTTTGGCCCTGAAGTCATACAACCAAGTAATTTATTTCACAACCAGCTATACATTTTAAAAACCTATTTTATTAAAAAAAACCTATTTTATATTAATCCTTGATTTTAATTTTAAGTAGGATGTCTTTTCTAAAGATCTAATCACACTCAAAAGGGATATGCCCTTCTTTAGCAGAAAGTGCAAAGTCCTCCTACCTTTGCAATTTCCAATCCTATTAGGTGAAAGACTTCAGTTCCCACCAGTCTGGCTGGGTAATTAAATAAATGCCATCTCTTTTTAAAAAAACAGATTGTATTGAGCTCCTTTTCAGAATGCCAGACAAAACCTGATCAGGAAAAATTAAAGTGTGAAAGCTTCAAAGTTCACACGCTCTTGTTACCAATCATCGACATGTTCTCATTAAGTGAAATGAACATTAAACCTCTCTTTTTATATACACAGATCAGGCAAAGTGCTTTTCTTAAGTTAGTAGGGGAAAAAAAATAAGTTCTTATAAAAATACCTTCAGGATCACATTCTTTTATGAAAATAAAGCATACCTACAATATTATGAAGTTAGCTTTTGTTACATGATTATAAAATTCATTTGGGTAGAACCCATGAAGTAGAGACAATTTCTCCGAATTCTAACATAAATGTACTTAAACTGTGGTCGTTAACATTTTAGGCCTATCCTGCTACTAAAGTCTATGGATTATTCAAAAAGTCCTATATTCTTTAAAACTTGCTTCAGATAACAGTTTTATAAGGATATCTGTTTTTGCTGACAGTAGTTTTGTTAAGATACTCCCACATGAGCAGATTTGCTGGGTTACCCCAGTTAAACAAATGTATTTAGTCTCTTCACTTGACGAATTTTGAAGTTATGTTTCAGCTAAGAAAATTTATTTTAATCTAGAATTCACAAATATTTTCTCACTAACTATTCTACTTCATTGGGGGTATTTGTGTGTGATAAGTGGAAACCATAAAAGCAAAAATTCATTTTTCCCCTAGGAATGTTTTGGAAAATAATGTATGACAGTGGACTAAGCAAAGGTGACTGATACTCCACTCATTGAAAGTATGAGCTGAGATAATAAGAGTAACGGTAATGACGATAGTTATAATAGTTAATATTTATGAAGCATTTGCTAACCACCAGGCCTTCCAGGTAATAAACCCAGGAGAGATATTATTATTAAAACCATGCTTAAGAGGAAAAACTTAAGGTTCAGAGAAGTTCAGTAAAATGTCTGCAATCACAGAGCTGGTAAATTGCAGAGTTAGGATCTCAAGGCAGTTTTTTAGATTCTAAAGCCTCTATATTTATCCTTTAGAAACTCATCTTTAGCACGATTTAAATTTGGCATGTTATTTTTACTTTCCAAACTCTGAGTTTTCAAGCTAAGAAGCATACAATAATACAATAATACATATAATAATATATATATAATAAATATAATACTACAATAATAATAAATACAATTTCCTCTACATTAAAATGAGAGTCAGATTCTCACTCGTGCCTTCTGCATTATGAGAGTCACCATGTTTTGATTCTAGATTTTCAAAAGTTATTATGTATTCACATCTCTTATTATCAACAAATACAACACTGGCTCAAATTCAAATCAGCACCTCCAAAATCATGACACTCAGATGGTTTGGCAAATTTCTTTATGTTCTTCCTCATGTCTCTCTAGACACAGTCATACTCTCAGTGTGACAATGTAACATACAATATATGCCTCCTTTCTGAACCAGGCTGCTTCCATCTGAAAGCACCACATAGAAGCCGGTCTGTTTTCCTTTCTTTCCCAGGCTCAAATATGCCCACAGGACCCACAAAGCTACTCATAAGCCTCACCACAATGACACCTATCTTCACATCCAGGCCACAAATGCTACCATCTCTGGAGATTTCCTCAAATTCCAACCCTCGGGAATGATGGAGACGTCTGTGCAGGGGTAGAGAGAGTGGCTTTTCAGTCTTCCCTGAAACTTGTGTCACACTTTTTCCTAACAGACGATTCTGATGGGGTCCAGAGTCTCAAGAAATAGCTCTCCAACATTTTATTCAGTTTTTTTTTAATCATCCCTTCTTCAAAATTTCACCAAACTCCTCATTATAATAAAATGTTCTGTTTGGGGCCCTGACTCCTCTAACTCTGGTTGATGGCAGTTCCAGGGACCTGATGCTTCCCCCAAACTCCCTCTGGGCACTGCCTCCAATAAACTCCCCCTCTAAGAGAAAGAAACTAAAGCGTGCACACATATCAGTGTGATGCAAACAGATGCTGAGAGGGAACACAGGATGAAGGTATGAGGGGTACTGGTAAAAGCTTCTGGGCTTCAGGTAAGTCAGCTAGAAATAGTGTTCTACTATAGTTTCAAATGACTGTATCTTTCTCTGCACATGTGGTTAACTGAATCACATACTATCTGTAATTCCTAAACTTCTTTTCTAGTTCTAATGATGTCCTAACTCAATACCACTCATACTCGTATTTATTATGGGCCACCTGAAAAATCCTGCTTTTGCTCCTCTTCTTATGATTTATGCCTTTTTCATGGGGTGATTTCACTGACATTTTGTTTGTACTGAACAGGCTTAGGATGCAACCCTGTTTCTTTTCAACCTTAAATATATGACTTTCTACTTTTGAGAGTCAGAACAATTTAATAAAATATAAATTTTAATAAACTATTAAATCATAGGCAATAAAGATTTAAAAAAAATTAACACTACCTCCAAAAATATGCTTTTACCACCTACTTGAATCAATTGAAAAAAAAAAAAAAGCTTTAAAATTATTCTCCAGATGTTAAAGTCTATCTAATTATATTATTCTGGTAAAAAAAAAAGAAATCCTGTTTGCTTTGTAGCACTTATCAGAACAAGGAAACTTTCCTTTTCTAAAACTCTGAAGATTTTATAATCCCTTCTCTAAAACTTTTTTATATAGACTTGTCAAACTTGTTTTATATAAATTGCCTATAACTTCATTTTTTTTTTCCCCAAACCTGGCTCAGGAAACATCGGTCACAGCATGAAATGCTTTTAATTTTATGGTAACACTTACCCATGGCAGAGATTGGGATGAAGACTTCCTTTACTTCTCCATCACTTCTAGAGAACCAGAGAGAAATGTGACTTTTCGTTTCTTCATAGTTTCATATAATCTGGGGGATAAATGCCAGCATAGAAACATAGTTGTAGGACCCTCCTCGGTGGCAACATTGTTAGAAAATAAGAATAACTCTCTCATGAAAAAGAGCTCTCTAATTAGAGGGATTCTTTTATCCTGCCTCCAAAAAAAAGAGAGATTTTTATTATACTCCTCTAAAATACGTTCTTAAATTTTAGAAGTAAAATTGAAAATTTCTAAATAATTTAAAAGTGGACCAAATAAAAAGACTCTGTAAGTGAGGCAAAGAAATGGAAGGAATAAGAACTAGAGGGCCTACAATCCTGAGAAAATTCGTCAGGATAATGTTTCTGTTAAGCAAACGTGAAATTATCCATCAACTAAAAGAAAATATTTACCAATATGTGAGTATATATTTTCAATTACTTATGTACATATGGAAAAGTTCAATAGGATCTTACATTTTGACATACTGGATTTTAATTGCTCAGGTAAGTTTTAAACATCTAAAAAAGCAAGATTTGTGTGTATGCATTTACACATTAGGTTTCTTATGGAATTCAATAATATTGAATGATATAATCATTGGGACTGAGAAGACAAAAATATATAGCAATTGACTTCATGACCAGTTTAGGTCACAGATTTCTCATGAAATTTACACAATCATGCAACACACATACACAAACTTTCCACAAAATCTTTGTGATATTTAAATTTTCAATAAATTAAAATGCAGTTGATTTTTTTTTTATTCTTATGTTAATCCCCATACATTACATCATTAGTTTTAGATGTAGTGTTCCATGATTCATTGTTTGTGCATAACACCCAGTGCTCCATGCAGAATGTGCCCTCCTCAATACCCACCACCAGGCTAACCCATCCTCCCACCCCCCTCCCCTCTAGAACCCTCAGTTTGTTTTTCAGAGTCCATCGTCTCTCATGGTTCGTCTACCCCTCCGATTTCCCCCACTTCATTCTACCCCTCCTGCTACCTTCTTCTTCTTCTTCTTTTTTTTTTTCTTAACATATATTGCATTATTTGTTTCAGAGGTACAGATCTGAGATTCAACAGTCTTGCACAATTCATAGCGCTTACCAGAGCACATACCCTCCCCAGTGTCTATCACCCAGTCACCCCATCCCTCCCACCCCACCCCCCACTCCAGCAACCCTCAGTTTGTTTCCTGCGATTAAGAATTCCTCATATCAGTGACATCACATGATACATGTCTTCCTCTGTTTGACTTATTTCACTCAACATAATACCCTCCAGTTCCATCCACGTCGTTGCAAATGGCAAGATCTCATTTCTTTTGATGGCTGCATAATATTCCATTGTATATATATACCACATCTTCTTTATCCATTCATCTGTCGATGGACATCTTGGCTCTTTCCACAGTTTGGCTATTGTGGACATTGCTGCTATAAACATCGGGGTGCACGTACCCTTTCAGATCCCTACTTTTGTATCTTTGGGGTAAATACCCAGTAGTGCAATTGCTGGATCATATGGTAGCTCTATTTTCAACTTTTTGAGGAACATCCATACTGTTTTCCAGAGTGGCTGCACCAGCTTGCATTCCCACCAACAGTGTAGGAGGGTTCCCCTTTCTCCGCATCCCTGCCAACATCTGTCGTTTCCTGACTTGTTAATTTTAGCCATTCTGACTGGTGTGAGGTGGTATCTCATTGAGGTTTTGATTTGGATTTCCCTGATGCCGAGCGATATTGAGCACTTTTTCATGTGTCTGTTGGCCATTTGGATGTCTTCTTTGGAAAAATGTCTGTTCATGTCTTCTGCCCATTTCTTGATTGGATTCTTTGTTCTTTGGGTGTTGAGTTTGATGAGTTCTTTATAGATTTTGGATACTAGCCCTTTATCTGATATGTCATTTGCAAATATCTTCTCCCATTCTGTCGGTTGTCTTTTGGTTTTGTTGACTGTTTCCTTTGCTTTGCAAAAGCTTTTTATCTTGATGAAGTCCTAATAGTTCATTTTTGCCCTTGCTTCCCTTGCCTTTGGCGATGTATCTAGGAAGAAGTTGCTTCAGCTGAGGTCAAAGAGGTTGCTGCCTGTGTTCTCCTTTAGGATTTTGATGGACTCCTGTCTCACATTGAGGTCTTTCAACCATTTGGAGTCTATTTTTGTGTGTGGTGTAAGAAAATGGTCCAGTTTCATTCTTCTGCATGGGGCTATCCAATTTTCCCAACACCATTTGTTGAAGAGACTGTCTTTTTTCCATTGGACATTCTTTCCTGCTTTGTCAAAGATGAGTTGACCACAGAGTTGAGGGTCCATTTCTGGGCTCTCTCTTCTGTTCCATTGATCTATGTGTCTGTTTTTGTGCCAGTACCATGGTGTCTTGATGATGACAGCTTTGTAATAGAGCTGGAAGTCCGGAATTGTAATGCTGCGAGCTTTGCTTTTCTTTTTCAACATTCGTCTGGCTATGCGGGGTCTTTTCTGGTTCCATACAAATTTTAGGATGATTTGTTCCATTTCTTTGAAAAAAGTGGATGGTATTTTGATGGGGATTGCATTGAATGTGTAGATTGCTCTAGGTAGCATTGACATCTTCACAATATTTGTTCTTCCAATCCATGAGCATGGAACGTTTTTCCATTTCTTTGTGTCTTCCTCAATTTCTCTCATGAGTATTTTATAGTTTTCTGAGTACAGATCCTTTGTCTCTTTGGTTAGATTTATTCCTAGGTATCTTATGGTTTTGGGTGCAATTGTAAATGGGATCGACTCCTTAATTTCTCTTTCTTCTGTCTTGTTGTTGGTGTATAGGAATGCCACTGACTTCTGTGCATTGATTTTATATCCTGCCACTTTACTGAATTCCTGTATGAGTTCTAGCAGTTTTGGGGTGGAGTCTTTGGGGTTTTCCACATAAAGTATCATATCATCTGCAAACAGTGAGAGTTTGACTTCTTCCTTGCTGATTTGGATGCCTTTATTTCTTTTTGTTGTCTGATTGCTGTGGCTAGGACTTCCAATACTATGTTGAATAGCAGTGGTGATAGTGGACATCCCTGCCGCGTTCCTGACCTTAGGGGGAAAGCTCTCAGTTTTTTCCCATTGAGAATGATATTCGCTATAGGTTTTTCATAGATGGCTTTTATGATATTGAGGTATGTACCCTCTATGCCTATACTCTGAAGAGTTTTGATCAAGAAAGGATGCTGTACTTTGTCAAAAGCTTTTTCTGCATCTATTGAGAGGATCATATGATTCTTGTTCTTTCTTTTGTTAATATATTGTATCACATTGATTTATTTGCGGATGTTGAACCAACCTTGCAGCCCAGGGATAAATCCCACTTGGTCGTGGTGAATAATCCTTTTAATGTACTGTTGGATCCTATTGGCTAGTATCTTGGTGAGAATTTTTGCATCCATGTTCATCAGGGATATTGGTCTGTAATTCTTTTTGATGGGGTCTTTGTCTGGTTTTGGGATCAAGGTAATGGTGGTCTCATAAAACAAGTTTGGAAGTTTTCCTTCCATTTCTATTTTTTGGAACAATTTCAGAAGAATAGGTATTAATTCTTCTTTAAATGTTTGGTAGAATTCCCCTGGGAAGCCAAGTGGCCCTGGGCTTTTGTTTTTTGGGAGATTTTTGATGACTGCTTCAATTTCCTTAGTGGTTATAGGTCTGTTCAGGTTTTCTATTTCTTCCTGGTTCAGTTTTGGTAGTTGATACATCTCTAGGAATGCATCCATTTCTTCCAGGTTATCTAATTTGCTGGCATAGAGTTGCTCATAATATGTTCTTATAATTGTTTGTATTTCTTTGGTGTTGGTTGGGATCTCTCCTCTTTCATTCATGATTTTGTTGATTTGGGTCATTTCTCTTTTCTTTTTGATAAGTCTGGCCAGGGGTTTATCAATCTTGTTAATTCTTTCAGAGAACCAGCTCCTAGTTTCGTTGATCTGTTCTACTGTTCTTTTAGTTTCTATTTCATTGATTTGTGCTCTGATCTTTATTATTTCTCTTCTCCTGCTGGGTTTAGGCTTTATTTGCTGTTCTTTCTCCAGCTCCTTTAGGTGTAGGGTTAGGTTGTGTACTTGAGACCTTTCTTGTTTCTTGAGAAAGGCTTGTATTGCTATATACTTTCCTCTTAGGACTGCCTTTGCTGCATCCCAAAGATTTTGAATAGTTGTGTTTTCATTTTCATTGGTTTCCATGTATTTTTTTTAATTCTTCTTTAATTTCCTGGTTGACCCATTCATTCTTCAGTAGGATGCTCTTTAGCCTCCATGTATTTGAGTTCTTTCCGACTTTCCTCTTGTGATTGAGTTCTAGTTTCAAAGCATTGTGGTCTGAAAATAGGCAGGGAATGATCCCAATCTTTTGGTACCGGTTGAGACCTGATTTATGACCTAGGATGTGATCGATTCTGGAGAATGTTCCATGGGGACTAGAGAAGAATGTGTATTCCATTGCTTTGGGATGGAATGTTCTGAATATGTCTGTGAAGTCCATTTGGTCCAGTGTGTCATTTAAAGTCTTTATTTCCTTGTTGATCTTTTACTTAGACAATCTGTCCATTTCAGTGAGGGGGTGTTAAATTCCCCCACTATTATTGTATTGTTGTCGATGTGTTTCTTTGCTTTTGTTATTAATTACCTTATATAATTGGCTGCTCCCATGTTAGGGGCATAGATATTTGCAATTGTTAGATCTTCTTGTTGGATAGACCCTTTAAGTAGGATATAGTGTCCTTCCTCATCTCTTATTACAGTCTTGGGTTTAAAATCTAATTTGTCTGATATAAGGATTGCCACCTCAGCTTTCTTTTGGTGTCCATTAGCATGGTAAATGGTTTTCCACCCCCTCACTTTCAATCTGGGGGTGTCTTTGGTTCTAAAATGAGTCTCTTGCAGACAGCATATCGATGGGTCTTGTTTTTTAATCCAGTCTGATAGCCTGTGTCTTTTGATTGGGGCATTTAGCCCATTTACATTCAGGGTAACTATTGAGAGATAGGAATTTAGTGCCATTGTTTTGCCTGTAAGGTGACTGTTACCACATCTTGTCTGTGTTCCTTTCTGGTCTATGTTGCTTTTAGGGTCTCTTTTTGCTTAGAGGATGCCTTTCAAGATTTCTTGTAGGGCTGGTTTTGTGTTTGCAAATTCCTTTAGTTTTTGTTTGTTCTGGAAGCTTTTTATCTCTCCTTCAATTTTCAGTGACAGCCTAGCTGGATATAGGATTCTTGGCTGCATATTTTTCTCATTTAGTGCTCTGAATATATCCTGCCAGTCCTTTCTGGCCTGCCAGGTCTCTGTGGATAGGTCTGTTGCCAATCTAATGTTTCTACCATTGTAGGTTACAGATCTCTTCTCCCGAGCTGCTCTCAGGATTTTCTCTTTGTCTATGAGACTCGTAAGTTTTACTATTAGATGTCGGGGTGTTGACCTATTTTTATTGATTTTGAGAGGGGTTCTCTGTGCTTCCTGGATTTTCATGCCTGTTTCCTTCCCCAAATTAGGGAAGTTCTCTGCTATAATTTGCTCCATTATACCTTCTGCCCCTCTCTCTCTTTCTTCTTCTTCTGGGATCCCAATTATTCTAATGTTGTTTCGTCTTATGGTATCACTTATCTCTCAAATTCTGCCCTCGTGATCCAGTAGCTGTTTATCTCTCTTTTTCTCAGCTTCTTTATTTTCCATCATTTGGTCTTCTATATTACTGATTCTCTCTTCTGCCTCATTTATCCTAGCAGTTAGCGCCCCCATTTTTGATTGCACCTCATTAATACCTTTTTGATTTCTACTTGGTTAGATTTTAGTTCTTTTACTTCTCCAGAAAGGGTTTCTCTAATAACTTCCATATTTTTTCAAGCCCAGCTAGTATCTTTAAAGTGATGATTCTGAACTCTAGATCTGACATCGTACTAATGTCCATATTGAGTAAGTAACTGGCAGTCGGTACTACCTCTTGTCTTTTTGTTGAGGTGATTTTTTCCGTCTTGTCATTTTGTGCAGAGGAGAATAGATTAATGAGAGAACAAAATGCTAGCAGAGTAACAACGTCCCCAGAAAATATACTCTAAACAAGTCAGAAAAGACCTGAAGCAGTGGAAAAAGAAACAGAAAGAGAGAAAAAAGAAAAAGAAAAAAAAGAAAAAGAAAAAGACATAGATAAAAACAAACAAAAAGAAACAAAACAAAACAACAACAACAAAAGAAACCAGAATGTGATCAAATATGATCAGGCTGGTATATAGATCGGTGCCACACACTAGATTTGGGGTGTATTTTGGTCTTTTAGAAGAAAGTGCCTCCCAAAATTTTAAAGAAAAACTTAGATATGTACAAAAATAAGGGTTGATATGATGAAGGGATGGAATATGACTGTAAAGATGGAAATTATAAAAAAATTTTATAAAAGGAATTGATAAGAAGTTGTTTGAAAAAAGAAAGAAGAGGATTTAAAAAAAGAAAAAGAAAGAAAAGGGAGAGAATGTGATCAGGCAGGGGAGTAGAAACAACCATATACTAGAGATTTAGGGTATACTTTAATCTGTTAGAAGAAACTATCTCAAAATTTTAAAGAGAGAACAACTTATATATATATGCCAAAAATACGGGTAACTACTAGGAAGGGATAGAATATGACTCTAAAAATGAAAAATAAAAATGTTTTTTAAAAAAAGGGATTGATAAGATGTTGGTTGAAAAAGGGAAAAAGAAAAATTCAAAAAAAAAAATTTACTTTGAAAGACTAAAGAATCATGGTAAAAAAGCCATGAATTCTATGTGCAGTATTCCCCTGGCACTGGAGTTCTGCCGTTCTCACTGATCAATAAACTTGGTCTTGGCCTGCTGTTCTCGCTGATCTTCTGGGGGAGGGGCCTGTTGCCGTGGTTTCCAAATGTCTTTGTCGGAGGCAAAATTGCCCTGCCCTTGCCCCCTCCTGGCTAAGTAATCTGCTCGGGTTTGCTCTCTGGAGCTTTTGTTCCCTGCGAGCTTTCCGTACAGCTTTGGAGGCGGAGAGTGAAAATGGTGGCCTTCCAATCTCTGCCTGGGAGAAGCCAAGAACTCGGGGCCCCGCTCCTCAGTGAGCCCCAGAGAAAAGCCGTCAGTCACTCCGTCTCCCCGGTCTCCGGCCTCACTCCATGCTCACCCGGCCTGTGACCGCGCATTTCTATCTCTGGCACCCAACCCCGGGTGGACTCTCCAAACCCAGCAGATCCCTGCGGTGCACTCCCGCGCGGCTCCTCCCAGGGGAGGAAGGTGAGTCTCCCCGGATCTGCTGCTTGTTGGGTCCCTGCTGGAGGAGCAGTGGCCCGACTGTGCTGCGGATCACGGTTTATGACAGTCCCGAGCTGAGAGCCCGCGCCTGGGCTCCGCCTCTGCAGCCGGCTTCCCTGCTCCATTACCTGGGAGCTCTGCCACACTCAGGCACCCCCGGTCTTTCTGTGACCCGAAGGGTCCTGAGACCACACTGTCCCGGAGGGTTCCAGCCCCCGCTTAGCCACCAGAGTGATGTCCCGCAGTGGAGCAGACTTTTAAAAGTTCCGATTTTGTGCTCCGTGGTTCTATCACTTGCCAGAAGCGGCAGACGGAGGCCCCTCCCCCGCTATCTATCCTCCCGAATATCGCCTCGGATTCACTTCTCCGCACGTCCTACCTTCCAGAAAGTGGTCGCTTTTCTGTTGAGAGAGTTGTTGCTCTTCTTTTCTTCGATCTCCTGTTGAGTTTGTAGGTGTTCAGAATGGTTTGATCCCTATCCAGCTGAATTCCTGAGAGGAGACGAAATCCAGGTCTCCTACTCCTCCGCCATCTTGCTCCGCCCCCCGCAGTTGATTTTTATCTCAGAATTCCCATCAGGATGCACAACAGATAAGAGACATTCAATGAATGCTTGCCAAAGGAATGAATGAATGAAAGTTAAAATTCAATGACATTAAAGGGAAAATTACATTTCTTCTCATAGTAGATGGAGATTGTAGTCACAGGAAATTTTATCTTATATGCAGCTATTTTTATTATGGCTTCTAAAATCAAAATGCCTTTGGGGGAAAAAACCTAGAGTGCATTTGTTCTAAACTTTAGTAAAACTCTTTCAAAAAATTGTCCTAGTATACAGGCTGAGTTAGAAAAAGTTATAGTGCTAATGAATCAGCTAGGTATTTACAGAGACATGGACACAGACATAAACACTTTCAAATATATACACTTAGGAACTTAAAAGAATTATATATATCCATGGAAACACAATCATATGCACATTAGCAAAAAAAAAATTTTTAAGTATTCTCAGGTAAAAATAGAGAACTTGACTAATATTTGTTTTTATTAGACAATTTTTATAAAAATAGTTTAAAATATGAATTATCAACAATGAATATACACATATATATTAATAAAATCTATAAATACTACTTTTCAAACTATGAATTGCATGTATTCCAGGATTACCTCTTTAAATTTTTTTTTTTAAGATTTTTATTTATTTGGGAGAGAGAGAATGAGAGACAGAGAGCATGAGAGGGAGGAGGGTCAGAGGGAGAAGCAGACTCCCTGCTGAGCAGGAAGCCTGATGTGGGACTCGATCCTGGGACTCCAGGATCATGACCTGAGCCAAAGGCAGTCGCTTAACCAACTGAGCCACCCAGGCGCCCCCAGGATTACCTCTTAAACTAGTTTCCTTGGTATTGTAAATAAAAATTTTTACACAGAAGAGTGTCTTCTAAAATGGCTTATTATGTTTAAAAACCAAAATATTTCCTCTTTCCTAAGTGCCATTTATTTATTTATTTTTTATTTTTTTATTTTTTAGAGCCGAAAGTTCTCACATTTATTACTGAACCAACCTACTGGTGCAGAGGCATAGTCACAGAGAAAAACCATTTCCATGATAAGACAAGTCTATGGCCAGGTAGGAAGGATGTTTACAGAATGATAGAACACATGATCTTCACGCAGCGTAATTAAATATGTGTGCCAATTAAGTGTGTCATCTCATGATGTGTGACGCCTTATAGACCCAGCTTTGTATTCTGCCTTATTCACTTTATATTTTATCTTTTTTTTTTAATTTTATTTATTTTTGAGAGAGAGAGAATGACAGAGAGAGAGAGAATGAGAGGAGTGAGGGTCTGAGGGAGAAGCAGACTCCCTGCTGAGCAGGGAGCCCGATGCGGGACTCGATCCCGGGACTCCAGGATCATGACCTGAGCCGAAGGCAGTCGCTTAACCAACTGAGCCACCCAGGCGCCCTATATTTTATCTTTAACATCATTTTATGCTGCTTCATGGTAATTACCAAAAGATTTTAAGTTTTCTTAGTTTATATGTCATTGTATCAGTTAATACTGTTTTAAAACTAGTTTTTAAACCTTTCTCATTTCAATCCTATAGTTGGTTATTTTTAACAATAGCTTTTAAAGTGGACACTTAGAGTTGTAACAAGAAAAAAACTACTTTTAGATTTTCTGTGGCATCTTTGTTCTATATAATTTCTTAGAGCTACTATCCTATGTCTTTCCTTAGTAGTTCTAAACATCTTATTGCTTAAAAACTAAAACTTTTCTGAAAATCTCTTTTCTGTATAACTTAAAAGCTGCCTCAGTTTTAAAGTTCACACTCAAACTTGCTACTCTAGCTGATATATTTCCTTGCGATAAACTGAAGTATGCTCCCCACCAAAAGTAGTTTTCTTAATTACCTCTCTTTCAAGCCCCCATTCCGCCTAATAGTGTTAACTATACACTCTATTCTTGGTAGATTTAATCAATCCAGGGTTTTCCCAGATAGTTTGGGGTTTTCTCAGGCAAGTTACCATATTCTGTCCCATTACCTAAGTTCCAGGTATTCTAGGTTACATAGTGTCAAAGGACTGGGGCTATGGGGCTGGTCTCCAGTCATCATTGTCCAGACTATCCTCTCTGGAGGGGCCCATTGCCCCAGCTGGTCTGCAGACATTATCAGCCCTCCACACCTGTCCTCTCAGAGGTCCAGTTTCCCATTTTTATCTCGGATTCAGACTCCACAAATTACGCTACTAACTGCTGGCACAGTTTCCAACAGGTCAACCAGCTTTCTCACATTTTCTGCACACTTCTTAGAGGCATAGAATAAATGGACCCCACTACTCTCAGTCACCTCCAAACTAAGCAAAATTACTTCAGCGTCTCTCCACCTCAATACATTGTGAAGTCTCTCTACTTAAGGGCTTAACCACCATCATGGCACAAGTAACTCAGCAAGGTGCAAGATTCCAGGAGTTTGTGAGCATCAGATGATAAAGCAGTATATTTTGAGAAGTCCACATGGAAAAAGTAAGGATTGAGCTAACCATAAAGAATGATTAGGATTGGGGGGCCTGAGTGGCTTAGTTGGTTAAGTGTCCAACTCTTTGTTTTGGCTCCGTTTTGGCTCCGATCATGATCTCAGGATCCTGATCTCAGGGTCATGAGATCGAGCCCCATGTCGGTCTCCGTACTCCGTAGTGAGTCTGCTGGAGATTCTCTCCCTCTGCCCCTCCTCCCCAGTCTCTCTCTCTCTCTCTCTCTAAAATAATAAATAAATCTTAAAAAAAATGTTTACAAAGACACATGAGAGTGAGAACATAGTGGATATTTTGAGGACATGGGCAAAAGCATAGAGTCTTGGAATGCTCAAATATAATTAAAATGGAAATTTTTTAAGAATGCAAATATATCTATCTGATCAAGGTCCTATTAATAACTGATAGAAAAACTGCTATGATGTTTCTTTTTCATTCTAATGCAAATATGACTTTTCTGATTATCTTTCCCTTTACATGTTTGAGAAAAAAGGAGGTAGCATAGGTAGAACAATGATTCTACTTGATCATATAATAAGGTTCCCCAAGGAAGCCTTCTCTCCCAGAATAACTAGATTCTTCCTTATTGCTGGTCCCTGGCCTCTGGCAAGTTCTTTCTCTTCCAGGTGGCTAAACATTAGGATGTGTCCTTTCTAGTCTCCACACCAATATCTAAATTGGCTGCTAAGAACAGGAATGCTATCCAAAACTTGAAAGATTATTGGTTAAACCCATATATATTTTTAATAAAAAGCAACACCCTTTGGATTTCAGGACACACAAAAAAATTAATGGGTGCTAGTATTAGGATAGCAGTAAAAATTTCATAGAGGAATTCATGAAAGGATGATCTATGGGTTGAAGGAGGTTGAAGACAATTATAAATTGGAGATCATTCAGATCCTAATGGAGGGTTAGAATTTGGAGAGCCATTGGCCTTCCACCAAAAAGCAATAAAGAAATTGCCACAATCTTTGGAAGTGGATTCTAAAGACCGAGAAGAGCAGCCGCTTGTCTCCAAATTCACAAAATGCAAAACTGAGAAAAGACTCACTATCCGTCTCAAACCAGGTGACTCAATTGCTTCCTCAGTCACAACAGATGAGAGTTTTAAATTTTGCCTCCACTTGGCTCATAGGATTATTTATTATTTATGGAGTGCGTTTTACTAATATAAAATTAATTACTAAATGTTCAGAAAGCACTTTGAAGAGGAGGAGTTATATGAGTGCTAAGTATTATCATTATCATAAAACACATAAAAGTCACAGAATGATGTAAGCTACGTAGGTGGAGAAGGACTGTGCCACATGGCACTCAAGGAGAATATGGCAAAGGGAGAGGCTCCTCAGGGACAGCGTGCATGGGCACCCCTGAAGAACAGGTAGGCTGACGGCGGGTGGGGGGGCAGGAGGGCTTACCCTTGCTCCTCAGGGAAAGTCTCTGAAGGGATCAAACTAGTTAATTTCATTTGTATTTTAAAATTCTTAAAGTAATGATTTTTATAAATATAAGAGCAATATAGGGAGCCTGGGTGGTTCAGTTAGTTGAGCGACTGCCTTATGGCTCAGGCATGATCCTGGAGTCCTGGGGATGGAGCCCTGCGTAGGGCTCCCTGCTCAGTGGGGAGTCTGCTTCTCCCTCTGACCCACTTGTGCTCTCTCTCCCTCACACTTTCCCTCAAATAAATAAATAAAAATATTTTTTTAAAAATAGGAGCAATATATATCAAAAATAAAAGAAAAATAAGAATGAATAAGATTGATAAATTTTAATCATTAGAATCTGTTTTGCTTGTTAATTTTTGTGAGAAATCTTTCCAGCAAAATTAAAGCATTCATGAAAAGTATGTTGAAACTGCTGAAGTAAAATTGGGGAATTTTACTTTTAAAAAGAATTTTTTTATTAAAAGAATACAAGATAGTTTATATGTATCTATTTCTAATGATGTATGCTGACAATAGAGACATTAATATTTATGTTCACAATATGCTATTTTACCTTTAGGATGTGGTAGACGGAAGTTTAAGTCTTAATTTTTAATAATTGAAACATCAAAATGCTTCACTGCTGGACATTTTTAATGGTGTGATTTAAAATTTTAGTTGGAAAAAAATATTTGTGAAAAGGAAAAATAATTAAATAAAAAATAATAAAGTTTTAGTTGGAAACAAGAATAGGGGATTTCATTTCTTCCCATTAGCTGTGCCATATGCTCAGATAGCAGTTGGCCTGAAAGTCAAACAAACGTGCTGACTTGTTCCATGGTACACACAGATGAACAAATACTTTTTATGTTTTGATTCGTAAGCTAATCAAATTAAGACAAAGATAAATGTTCACATACACATGACAGTGTTTCCTAGCACTCCAAAAAATCAATACCTTGATAAACCCACTGAGTCTGGCTTGTATTTTTAATAAAATCCTCAGACAACTTTTCTGGTTGCCATATCTTGACAACATCTAGATTCTAGGGGAACAGTTTAATATATTGTGCAGAATGTAACTTCACAATAAACAGCTTTAATAATCAGTCACTTTACATATTCACATTAACATTTAGCTTAATTAGCTATAAGAGAATCCCAGAAATGTTCTCCAAATTGCTACTGTTAATCCTAATGAATTAAAAAAAGTCTAGTAAAAATGTTTTATCTTGGCTCTAATGTGTTTTATGTCCATGTTAATTCAATCAACTCCTTGTGCTCCATAAACAGTATGTGAGAAATAATATGTAGATAGACTCTGGTTCATCCATTCAAAGAATTAATAAAAAGTACAACTCATCAGAAAGCCACTTTTTCTGAAATTGCTAAATAATCCTCAATATCATTACCATTTCATTATTGCACCTGAATAGCTTCAGGATATACTTGGTGAATAAATAAAACAATTAGAAAAAATTAAGGCATGTTACTGAAATCAAAACCAGTTTTTCTATTGCTCATGTTAACTACACCCAAGACCCAATTTCTGTCAAATAAGTAGTCTATTTTCAACCAATATTCTACATAATAATACTTTGGGAGAATGGAATTTGTATGTCTGGCATTGTTTTTAGAGGAGTACTTAAAAGAACTGGATATTGACAAAGTTTAATTTTCCTTTTGGATTCAGGAATACACACACATACGCATGCATGTGCACGCACACATGCACACACATGCACACACACACAGGGGAAACTACCTTCCAAATCAATAAAACCCTTTGCAAATAGGAAGAACATCTGCATCTTAGAAAACTCAGGTAAGAATGACAGAAACACTTAGTTCATTTGCCTTTAAAATTAATTTTTATTCATTAACCAAAATTTTACATTTGTGAATCAAGATAGTAGTCACAGTAGTGATCTCAGATTTTGGCTGTAAGATAAGTGAGAGTTACATGTTAGAGTGGCCTATACAATTTAATTTTCCTTCTAGAGATCAGAAAAGAATCCTAATCCTAACTCTAACCCTAACTATGCTGATAATAACCAAAGGACAAATCTCTACCTAGAATGCTTACCTTCCCTAGGTTTGAAAGTCCTGAAGAGAAAATATTGTCCTACATATCCTCTTAAAATTAGGAAACCAGAATGGGTGATTTGCAAAGTCCCTTCCAGTTCCAAGAGGCTATGTGTCTCTCATTTTAGGAACTTTACACTGGAGGGAAGATTGAAGTCAATCTCCCTATTAAACAAATTCTTGTTTACAAGAATCACTTTTATATCAGCTTATGACAAGAGGAAACAATAAATAAAATGTACCTGTGTTCCTATAGGGTGAATTATTATAAAATTACCAATATTCAAGTTTTTAAACCTACAAAACCAGCATTTTTTAGATAGATCTATTAGAAGGACACAGTTGAGATGAATAAAAAATATACTCCAAGATTTTGCCACCAATTTCATACTATAATCATCACGTTTTCATTGAGGCTTATTCCATGGCAAGCTGTATTGAGTAAAATATACAGGCATACATATGTGGGAGTGGAAGAGGCTGCTTTAGGATAACAGGATTGTAAGTTACCAGGGTTTTACTATATAAATTAGTCATTTATTTTTTCCCCCAAATTTTAAACACTCTTCTAGACTCATTGAGTTGGTCAGATTGTAGATATTTAGAGGAAAACACTTGTCATAGTGAAGTGACTTTTAGGGATTTTTATTTTATTATGAACGAAAAATGTTCATTGGCATCATACTTCCATAGAAATATTAAGATATTAATTTTTATGTGCAAGGTGCAAACATAATTTGGAATATATTTAAATGGTCAAAGTGGTTTTTAAGTAAAATGGAATTTCTAAAAACATAAGACTTGAAAATTTCACCTGCATTGAATATCTAATTAATGTTAGCTCTTTAGGGAGTATCATCTATTCAGGGAATGACTATTAAGCAATGAAAAGTAAATTTTTTATAGGTACTTGATTCTGTTTTCAAACAAAAATCAAATAAATGTAGGTATTTCAAACTAATCAATATTTAGTATGGTCATTTCAACATATATTGATATGGATATATCAAGCATACATACACACAAGCATACAAGCATACATGGAGTGTTGTACATATGGGTATATTATATATAAAATGTAAAATATATAATATCAAGTATATAATATAATCCAAGAATATGTTACTGACTGAATTGTGTCCCCTCAAAATTCATATGTCAAAATCCTAACCCCTAGTAACCTCAGAATCTGACTGTATTTGGAGATAGGGTCTCTAGAGAGGTAATTAAATTATGGGAAGTCATTAAGGTAAGAGGAAATTTGGACACAGACGTACACAAAGGGAAGGCCATGTGAAAACTATGGCCATATACAAACCAAGGAGGGAAACCTCAGGAGAAACCAACCCTGCCAACGCCTTGATCTCAGCCTTCTGGCCTCAAGAGCTGTGAGAAAATAAATTTTTGTGTTGTCTAAGCCAGAAAAAAACAAAGAAAGAAAATTAGGGCACGGATATGTACAGAGGGAAGATGATGTGAAGACATAAGGAGGAAAAACAGTCATCTATAAGCCAAGGAGAGAGGCCTCAGAAGAAACCAAACCTGCCAACACCTTTATCTCAGACTTCTAGCCTCCAGAACTGTGAGAAAATAAATTTCTGTTGTTGAAGCCACCCAGTATGTGGTACTTTGTTATGGCAGCCCAAACTAGTACTACCAGTATACTTGCAAATAAGTATAATAATATAGTATATAAGTATATAAAACAAAACTAATATTTTACAGTTCTTGTAGTTTACATTTATTAGTGATCTTGTTCATCATTGTATACCCCTTGCCTAGCACAATGTCTTACACATAGAAAATGCTTAATAAACATGAATACAATAAATTACTTAACTTGTAAAGAGGCATTTCTTCCACCCACATTTTGTGTGCTCCAAAGAAAAACATTAAACTATATTGAAACATAAATACTTTGGATTAAAGTTGCCTCCCAATTCATAAATAATATGATAGTTTATTCTAAAAGCTTTTATTATTGTTATTCTCTTACCCTATCCAACTACTGTTTCCAAACTGTGTATGTCATCCCATGCCTCTAACAATCCCATGAGTCTATGAATAATGATGAATAATCTCCCAGAGTTTCTTAAAGATGTTTTGATTAAGGTATTTGAAAGGCAGAGTTGAGCCCTAAAATACTCATTACATGAAATGTAAATTGTCTAAATACACCTGTAAAAGACAGATATTAACAAAATGGATTTAAAAATACAACCCAACTATATGTTGTCTACAAGAAACTCACTTCAAATAACAATATAGTTCATTTACAACTGCACCAAAAATAATAAGATACCTAGGAATAAACTTCACCAAGGAGGTGAAAGACCCATACTCTGAAAACTATAAAACATCAATCAATGAAAGAAATCAAAGATGACACAAAGAAATGGAAAGATACTAAGTGCTCATGGGTTTGGAGAACAAATAATGTTAAAATGTCCATACCACTCAAAGCAATCTACAGATTTAATGCAATCCCTATCAAAACACCAACAGCATTTTTCACAAAACCAGAACAAATAATCCTAAAATTTGTAAGGAAACAAAAAGAACCTGAATAACCAAAGCAATCTTGAGAAAGAAGAACAAAACTGGAAGTGTCATAATCCCAGATTTCAAAAGTATTACAAAGCTGTAGTAATCAAAATATTATGGGACTGGCACAAAAATAGACACATAGATCAATAGAACAGAATAGAGAGCCCAGAAATAAAGTCACAATTATATTGTCAATTAATCTTTGACAAAGGAAGCAAGAATATCCAATGGGAAAAAGACAGTCTCTTCAGCAAATGGTGTTGGGAAAACTGGACAGCTGCATCCAAGAGAATAAAACTGGACCACTTTCTTATACCATACACAAAATAAACTCAAAATGGATTAAGGACCTAAATGTGAGACCTGAAACCATAAAAATCCTTGAAGAGAGCATAAGCAGTAATGTCTCTGACATCGGCCATAGCAACTTTTTTCTAGATAAGTCCCCCGAGGCAAGGGAAACAAAAGCAAAAATAAACTATTGGGACTATATCAAAATAAAAAGCTTCTGTACAGCAAAGGAAACAATCAACAAAACTAAAAGACAGCCTATGGAATGAGAGAAGATATTTGCAAATGACATATCTAAGAAAGAGTTAGTACATTTAACAGCAATTTTTGAAAAAAAAATTTTAAACAGATATTGATATATGCAACAACCTGAATGAATCACCAGAGAATTTTGCCGAGTGATAAAAAGCAAAATCTAAAAAGTTGCATATTGTAGGATTCCAATTATATAACATTCTTGAAATGACAAAATTATAGAAAAGGAGAAGAGACTAGTGGTTGCCAGGGAGTTAAGGAGGGTAAGGGGACTGAAGGCAAGTAGATGTGGCTATAAACAACAACAACAACATGAGGGACCCTTGTGATGGACATGTTAGGTATCTTGGCCATATCATTATAGATATCCCAATTATGATACTGTGTTATAGTTTTGCAATTTGTTACCATTGGGGGAAACTGAGTAAAATATACCAGAGATCCCTCTGTATTATTTCTTGCAACATATGAGTCTAATTGTCACAAAATAAAAAAACATTTAATTAAAAAATTTTGAAACACAAATACACAAACTTATTCTCTTCCTCTGAGGTGGAGTATCCTGTAAGATAACTGAACCAGAGCCTTTAATAAATTAATGTCATGAAAAATTTTAAAATGAGGGCAGAGTATTGAAGCTGTTCTAGATTTGAAGATAAGAAGTATAGTAACCAAATGCAATGTGAAGATTTTGATTTGACTTTTGTTCAACAACAAAAAAAAATTGTAGAAGACAATTGAGGACAACTATAGATATTTGAATATGAACTTGGTGATAGAGGCTGTTCAGGAATTATTGGTAATTTCGTTAGGTATTACAATGGTCATATTTTTTTAATATTCTTATTTTTTAGAGGGGAAATAAAATATTTAAGGGTGAATGTCATGATGCAATTATTTTTCTGCAACTACTTTAAAATGTTCCAGAAAAATAGATGAAATATTATAAGGTGTTCACAGTTCTTAAATTTGTGTGATGGATATATGGAGGTTTATTAAACTATTATCTTATAAAATTTCTCTTGATCCCATTCCTTCACCATGTATATTTCCATTTCTTTATTACCTTTTTTCAGCAAAATCTTTGAAAGAATGGTCAGTGGTCACTGTCTCTGGTCCTTCTACATCCATTCTCTTTGAAACCATCTCTAACCATTCTCTTCCCCTGCCACTCCTAAAACTTCTTGCATCAAGATCATTAGTTACCTCTATAATGCTAATCCAATGGTCAATTTTCAATGCTCATTTGCTTATCTTGAGCTATCAGCAACATTTGACACAGTTGTTTCCCTTCCTTATCCATGATACACTTCTATCGGTTTCCAGAACACTACTTTCTCTTGCTTTTCCTCCAACCTTTGCTAGTTGCTCCCTCTCAGTCTTCTTTGCTTGGTCTTCCTCTTCTTCCTAATCTCTTAATATGGGAGTGCTCCAGTGACCATATCCTGGTCTTCTCTAGCTATACTTACTCCCCTGAGAATCTCTTCTAGTCTCAGATCCTAATCTATATATTGAAGAATGCCAAATTTATATTACTATCCCAGACTCTATGCTACCAATTCTATACTTAAAACATATCCCAATTCAAACACTTTTCATTTCCTCCACCTCTACCACTCTGGTCCAAATCAACATCATTTGTGCTTGAATTGTTATAATCATTTCCTATCTTGTGGTTCTGCTTCCACCCTTGCCCTCTATAATTTACTTTCCACAAAGCAGTCAGGGAGATCCCATTAAGAAATGAGATCAGATCATCATAGTGTTCTGCCCAAAGCCCCCTAAAAATCACATTTCACTCAGAGAAAAAGCCAAAATTATTACAATGACCCACAGAGCCCTGTATGACCAAGGCCTTGGTACCTCTCATAATTACTCCCTCATTACTGTTTTCCTCATTCACTGCTTCAGTCACACTGCCCTCCTAACATGCCCTTCTAGGCATACCTCTCCCTCATGGCCTTTGTGGAGTTGTTCCTTCTGCCTGTAACATCCTAGATACCTGTATGGCCAACAACATCTTCTGTTTCAAGTCTCTCAGATTTTACCTTCTCAGGAGGCCTAACCTGACTGCTCTATTTAATATCATATCCTGCCACCATCATCTCACACACACTCCCACATTTCTGATCTTTACCTAGCTCTACTTTTCCTATAGTACCTAAGATCTTTTTACCAGTTATATATCTTATTTATTAATTATATATATCAATATATATTATTATTTATTCATTATACCTTGTTGGCTATTTCCCCTCAGTAAAATGTAATATCCATAAGGAAAGAGATCTTTGTTCCTACTACTGTACCTAGTCCATAGTAGAACATCTACAAGTATTCGCTAAATGAATGAATTTTGATTTTAGTATTACCATTATTATTCATATGTGCTGAAAAATAAGCAGACCAAATATTATATTTACTAGTTCTACATGTTTTCCAAGCTCATCAGTGAATCCATAATGTAAAATAATCCATTTTATACTTCACATCAAGTCTATATTTATTTCTGAGAGTGTCCTATATCTTGCTCATATTAACATTTGATTTCCTATTCTTTCTGCTCAGAGGGACAGAGTCAAACACAAAAATGAAACTCACAACATGTGGGAAGATTACCCTGGGTATCTTAATGCTGGTTATTGCTGCAGTAATCATTGGACTCATTGTTTATTTTGTTATTTATGGTAAGTACTCATTGTGTCTGACTTTCTAATCACATAGAATTATTGATTCTATTATTGGGAAAATTAAGAATTTTGAGAATGGGGGAAGGAAAGAAGTCAGCCAACATTATTTAGCAGAGAGAATTTCTTAAGGTTAATAATATTGATTGCAAACTTCTTTAGTAACCTTTGGCTTAGGGTATTCTAAACCCAGGGATTTGGTGTACTCTTTTTTAAATTCCTGCTAAAGATTTGGGTTCTGGGAATATGTTGATGAATAAACCATAGTTCCTACCTTTGCTGAACTTGTAACTTTTTGAAGAGATAATCAATAAGTTAACAAACAAATATAAAAGCCCAGAATATGGGATTCTAAGCTAAGATTTTTTGTTTCAAAGCCTATAATTTTTTCTTCATGTAATGTTTTCTTCTAATAAAATTCTTCCTAAAAACTAGAATATTTCCTATTGAAGGATGAAATCTAAAAGGTCAGTACAAATACAAATTTTGTTTATATTTTACATAAAATACAAAAAAATTATGAGTTCCTCAAGATCAATCTTTCTTATAAACAGCACTTTGTGCCAAATTTGCTGTGTGCTGTTTTGTCACTTTCTTTAACCCACTATTTTCTAACCTTTTCAAGAATGAGGGCCTTTTTATAGGAAAAATATATTTCTACATTGCCACAAGAGAATAATTACTTTGTTGAATAAGAAAATAAAATTCTAATATATTTAAGAACTCACTCTTAGAATTACTCATAATAATACCTATTTCCCAGAAATTATAAACTTTAGCAACTTAAAAACTTCTTTAAAAAATCCCAAATTAAATAATTCTGCATAAGAATAAGTAAGTTTTGTTAATAATGTAAGTTTTCTCAAGTCATAGTAAACCTGTGGGAATAAGACTAGACCCTCCTGAGACTGTGTAAAGTGTTTGATAGGGCTTATGTTTATAAAAGTCATTGGTTTTTCACCTTAAGGCTACATACCTGATGTCACAGTATCTTGTATGAACTAAAACATTAAATCAGAAAGACATTTTTAAGAGGTCTACATATTTGTCACTAAATAAACCAAATCTCAGTCTGATAAACCAAATATTATGCTTTTTATCCAGATGCTTTGGCATCATATAGAGGCAGCCTTATGATGCTCCTCCTTTGAATGAAGCTTTCACTACCATTTGAAGATATTCTAGTTCACTATGCCAGACTCCAAACCTGAGAGCAGTGAGCCATCTCCTCATGATAATTACCCTGTCACATATTTATTATTTAAATAAAGAGGCCAGAAAACCCGAAGCACTGTACAAATATTCACTCCCGGATACCTACCTTTTTCTGCTTCACATGACTCTATATAATGTTCTGTTTTCTATTTGGTTAACTTTTTAAGAGACAGATAAATAGGTAGAAAATAGATCAATAGGAAGGAAGGAAGGAAGGACGGAAGGTAGAGGAGGGAGAGAGAGAGAGAGAAAGAAAAAGAAAAAGAAAAAGAAAGAAAGAAAGAAAGAAAGAAAGAAAGAAAGAAAGAAAGAAAGAAAGAAAGAAAGAGAAAGAAAAGAAAAGAAAGAATAAAGAAAAGGGGTATCTGAAACTACCCAGATTCAATTCAACAAGCATTCACTGGGTTACTACGATGTATTTAATGGCAGGTAGTAGGCCAGGTGCCATAATGGAGAAATAGCAGTAATGGAGGAAATTTTCTAGAGCATCACACTAGCCTTTTGCTAAAAGTGCTCAGAATCTACAGCAGTCATCACACTTTTCCTGTAAATGGCCAAAAAGTATTTTCCACTTTGGTGGGCCATTATAGTCTCTATTACAACTACTTGAGTCTATTGTTATGAAGAAACTACCAAAAAATACTTGAAACAAATTTGTTAGGCAGGAACCCCAGAGGTGTTCAGAAAGTCCAGAAGTAAATGTCTGCTCATTCTAAAACCATGGCTTTGCAAGAAGAAGAATAGACACTCCCTGACCCAGGAAACATTTACCTGAGAACCTTCCATTTCTGCCCTTTCTGCTTCCTTCTCTGGGTTTCTTCCTTAGGTGAAATTATGTAGAGAAATCACATCTGCATCTTGAGAATGTTCCTCTAATGGCTTCAGTACAGACCCCCAACCTGCTACCACCACAGCCACAGACAGAAGGGCCTTGAAATGGTAGAAAGTCCACCCTTCTGGGTCTTTTGTCTCAGGAGAGATTCGGAAGCAATAAGCTCCTACATGGAGGCCAAACTTTGAGTCTCTTCTTCCTTGTCTTCAGGGACATTCCCTTCCCACAGATGCCCCAAAATTCTGCTGTAGCATGGATAACATAGGCTGCACTGACCCTTCCCCCACCAAACCCATGTAAAACAGACCCTGTTGCCTCCCCTTGAACTAAAGGCTGAACTCAACTCTGAAATATACTCCGGGGACTTCATACTTAACCCTGGCCTCACCTTAGGATCACCAGGAGTACTTAAAACATTGATGTTCCCACCCAGAACAGACAGACTCTGTGGGAAAGGGCACATGTGATGAGGAGTCTTAAAACTCCACATGTGATCCTAATTGGAAACCCATGCTGAGAGCCACTTATTGAAGCCTTGTTTCTCAAGTTTTTAATGTGCTTGAGATAAAAATGATAAAAATCATTTGGATGGATGTTAACTAGACTTACTGTGATGATCATTTCATAATACATACATACATCAAAATCGTTGTGTTGTACATCTGAAATTAATATATGTCAATTATGTCTCAATTTTTTTTAAAAATCACTTGAAATTTTTTTTTTATTTAATAAAAAATATAAAGAAGAGAATCAGTCAGGACATAGTCCTCCTTGGAGCTCTTAATCTTAGCTGAGTGTATCCTGGATTATTTGAAAAGTATGACTCTTCTAGAAAGAAAAAAAACAATGAAAATAACACTTAGAAGAAATCCTAGATCATAAATGTCTTTTGTTGCTCAAGGTCTAGGTTACATTTGAAGGAGAAGAGCTAATTTTTTATTATGATAGTCTGTGAGTTCCACTGAATGCCAACAAATTTACCACTATACCTTCTTTTTTTTTAAGTTTTTATTTAAATTCCAGTTAGTTAATATACAGTGTTGTTAACTTTTATGCTCATCACAAATGCATTCCTTAATCCCCATCATCTATTTAACCCATCCCCCCACCCACCTCCCCTCTGGCAACCATCAGTTCTCTATAGTTAAGAGTCTGTTTCTTGGTTTGCGTCTCTCTCTTTTTTCCTTTGTTCATTTATTTTCTTTCCTAAATTCCACATATGAGTGAAATCACGCAGCATTTGTTTATATCTGACTGCTTTATTTCACTCAGCAAAATACTCTCTAGCTCCATCCATGTCATTGCAAATGGCAAGATTTCACTCTTTTTTATGGCTGAGTAATATTCCATTGTATGTATATACCATATCTTCTTTACCCATTCATCAGTCAATTGACCATTATACATTCTAATTAAGGGTTGGTGCTCTTATAGAGTTACAGAGTTAGGCAATGGCTTTCCTCTTTAGTGTTTGAAATTTATTTAGTATTCCAAGAAGTTAATATAACCTAACACTGCCTCGATGTCTGGATTCTCAACCCTAAATATCCTAATAGAAAAATAAGAAGCCATGGAGTATTTATGAATAAAAATATATAACAACAAAAATACTATGTTTCTTTGGAATTTTCTTTTTCCTGCTTTACTGAGACATAATTGACACATAACATTGTGTAAGCTGAAGATGTACAATGAATTGATTTGATACACTTATATTACAAAATTGTTACCACCATACACATATATTATTTCACATGTTTCATTGTTGGTGCATAGAACAACTGTTTTTTGCGTGTTGATTTTGTATCCTCAATTTTACTGAACTTGGTTAGTTCTAACAATTTTTTGCTGGGATCTATAGGATTTTCTCTATATAAGATCACATCACCTGCAAATAATGACAATTTTATTTCTTCCTTTCCAATTTGGAGGCCTTTTATTTCTTTCTCTTGACTTATTACTCTGGCTATGACTTCTAATACTATGTTGAATAGGAGTGATGAGAGTGGGCATCCTTGTCTTATTCCTGACCTTAGAAGAAAAGCTTTTAATCTTTCACCATTACGTATGATGTTGGCTATGATTTGTCACATATGGCTTTTATTATATTGAGATATGTTTCTTCTAGAACCTATGTGTTGAATGTTTTTAAGACATGAAAGAATTTTGTATTTTGTCAAATGCTTTTTCTGCATATATCAGAGTATATGGTTTTTATTTTTTTTCTATTTATGCAGTGTATTTATTTATTTGTGTATACTGAACTATCCTAGCATCCCAAGATAAATCCCACATGGTCTTGGTGTATGATCTTTTCAATGTGTTGTTAAATTCAGTTTGCTAGGGGGCGCCTGGGTGGCTCAGTCATTAAGCGTCTGCCTTTGGCTCAGGTCATAATCCCAGGGTCCTGGGATGGAGCCCTGCATTGGGCTCCCTGCTCCCTGGGAAGCCTGCTTCTTCCTCTCCCACTGCCCCTGCTTGTGTTCCCTCTCTCACTGTGTCTCTCTCTGTCAAATAAATAAAATCTTTAAAAAAAATTCAGTTTAGTAGTATTTTGTTGAGGATTTTTGCACTTATATTAATCAGGGATATTGGCCTGTAGTCTTCTTTTCATGTAGTGTCCTTACCTGGCTTTGGTATCAGAGTAACACTGGCTTCACAAAATGAATTTGAAAGTATTCCTCTTCTTCAAATTTTTGGAAGAGTTTGAGCTCTTGATCTCTTCCTCCCTTTTTCTCTTTCTCTCTCTCCCTCCCTCCCTCTAAACAAATTTGTTAGGCATTCCCTCTCATTCTGCCCTCCTAGTCTCTGGAATGGAGAGATACAACAGGATCTGAGAAAAGTTGCAAGAAAAAATTTAATTTCTGCTGTATTTGATGTATTAAAATAGTACAGTCCAGCTTAACACTCAACTTTGTCCTTTGCTTTACTTTTATACATTTTTTAGTTTAATTTTTTAATTTTACTTACTTAATTTGCAGTACTTACAAGTCATGACTCATTTTACTTTCTCTTTTATTCATTTTCACTTTCTAAGTGCTTTATAAATGATAAAACCTAGGACTCCATTGATTTTCCTAAATGTAATCTGTGATGATCACAAAAACTAAGATAATTACCTATGCTTTAATATAATTTCTCATAGTAACAAAGCTGTCTTCAGATGGCCAAAATTTGAAAGATGGCACATTAAAATTTTACATTAAAAATTCTGAATACACCTTTGGGTAGTGTTATAATTTAATAAACATTGCTCTGTTGAAGTTATTTTAACAATCACTAGGAATCAAGATGATTGAAATGTTGCATTTTTATCAGAATTTATATTTCACTGCAATTTTATCAGAATATTATATTTCACATGATCTTCTTAAGAATGAAAATAATTACAAAATGAATGAAGTGAGAACTATTTTTTTCTTTTCTCTCTTTCCAGAGAAGACACCTTTCTACCATCACATCAACTTTAAAGTCAATAACATTGACTATGACAGCAAGTTTGAAAAACCATATTCACAAGAATATATGGACCTAGATAAAAAAATAGTGTCTTTGGTAAGTTGAAATTTTTGTGCATTGTCCTTTTAAATGTTATGTTCCTAGATGTGCCAGAAATCTAACAATCACCTTTCAAGTTGGAAATGATTAATAATTGCACACTATTTTTTACACTATCTTAGTTCTAGATTAAGATAGCCCTTTCAGAAAGTCAGTTAGAAAACGTGTACGGCGGGGGGAGGAAGGAAAGATGGTGGAGGAGTAGGGGAGTCTATTTCAACTGGTCCCTGGAATTGAGCTGGATATCTACCAGACACTCTGATCACCCACAAAACCAGCCTGAGATGTAAGAAGATCCGGATCTCTACAAACAGAATATCGCAGGCGGTTGGTTTCGAGGTACGAAGTGGGGAGCCATGATTCTGCGGGCAGATATCGGAGGATAAATGGCAGTGGGAGGGTGCCTGGCCATGGGGATCCTACACCGTTGGTGAGTGGCAGCCTCGCATGCTGGGGATGGGGCACAGACTAGCAGACTGGTAGCGGCGGGGAAAGGACTTTAGGGCAGCCCCCAGGGCGGAAACCTGGAGCGACGGGGTCCTGCCTGTGAACTGCAGGCCCGGGGGTGGAAACCCGGAGAGGCGGGGTCAGCGGGCGAACTGGGTGCAGCTGGAGGTTTTAGAAGCACAAAGGGCAGAGACGTGCCCCGACCTGGAGGCAGGACTGGGAGCACTGCGGAGGGGTGCACAACCGAGGACGCTGCAGTTTATAGCAGCACGGACAGAAATGGAGATGGTGTGGCCTGGAGAGCTCACTGAAGAATAGACAGCAATCTCTCTGCTCTGAGGCAGAGTGTTGGAAACGGTCTCTTCTGCTCTGACTCGTGGAAAGCCACCAGGGAAAGCCACCAGAGAACAAAAGCCCCAAAAACTGATTCCCCCTGAGCCCATCCCCTGCCACAGAGGGGCAGGGCAACTCCGCCCAAACAGGGTTGCCTGAGTAACAGCATGGCAGGCCCCTCGCCCAGAAGACAGGCTGGGAAACAAGAGGCCAGCAGCCCTAAGGTCCCAAGAAAACAGGTGCATCTTGCTTGGGTTCTGGTCAATAATTTGGACTCTATACATTCCTTCAAACACCCATCAACAGAATGACTAGGAGGAGGAACCCCCAAAATAAAAAAGACTCAGAGATTATGACTTATGCTGCAGATATACAAATGGATGCAGATATAACCAAGATGTCGGAGATGGAATTCAGGTTAGCAATTGTGAAGACAATGGCTAGAATGGAGAAATCAATTAATGGCAACATAGAGTCTCTAAGGGCAGAAATGAAAGCTGAATTGGCAGAACTTAAAAATGCTATCAATGAGATCCAATCCAATCTAGATAATCTAACAGCTAGGGTAAGTGAGGCAGAAGAACGAATAAGTGACCTGGAAGACAATATAATAGATAAAAAGGGAAAAGAGGAGGCCAGGGAAAAACAACTCAGAATCCATGAAAATAGAATCAGAGAAATAAGTGACACCATGAAGCATTCCAATGTCAGAATAATTGGAATCCCAGAGGGAGTGGAGAGAGAGAGGACTAGAAGATGTATTTGAGCAAATTGTAGCTGAGAACTTCCCTAATCTGGGGAATGAAACAAACATTCGTGTCCTTGAGGCAGAGAGGACCCCTCCCAAGATCAAGGAAAACAGGCCAACACTCCGGCATGTAATAGTAAAACTTGCAAATCTTAGAACCAAGGAAACCATCTTAAGGGCAGTTAGGGGGAAGAGATTCCTTACGTACAGAGGGAGGAACATCAGAATAACGTCAGACCTATCCACAGAGACCTGGCAAGCCAGAAAGGCCTGGCAAGACATATTCAGGGTACTAAATGAGAAGAACATGCAGCCAAGAAAACTTTATCCGGCAAGGCTGTCATTTAGAATGGATGGAGAGATGCAGACCAGATGCTTCCACGACCGGCAGAACCTGAAAGAATATGTGACCCTAAGCCGGCCCTGCGAGAAATATTAAGGGGGGTTCCATAGAAGGAGAAAGACCCCAAGAGTGATATACAACAGAAATTTACAGGGACAATCTATAAAAACAACGTCTTCACAGGCAAAATGATGACAATTAATTCATATCTTTCAATAATCACTCTCAACGTGAATGGCCAAAATGCTCCCATAAAATGGCACAGGGTTGCAGATTGGATAAAAAGACAGGACCCATCCATATGCTGCCTACAAGAGACTCATTTTGAACCTAAAGATACATCCAGACTGAAAGTGAAGGGATGGAGATTCATCTTCCATGCCAGCGGACTTCAAAAGAAAGCTGGGGTAGCAACTCTTATATCAAATAAATTAGATTTTAAACTAAAGTCTGTAATAAGAGACACAGAAGGACACTATATCATTCTTAAAGGGTCTATCCAACAAGAAGATCTAACAATTGTAAATATCTAAGCCCCCAACATGGGAGCAGCCATCTACATAAGCCAACTGTTAACCAAAATAAAGAGTCATATTGATAACAATACTTTAATTGTAGGAGACCTCAATACTCCACTCTCAGCAATGGACAGATCATCTAAGCAGAAAATCAACAAGGAAACAAGAGCTTTGAATGATACATTGGACCAGATGGACCTCATAGATATTTACAGAACATTCCACCCTAAAACAACACAATACTCATTCTTCTCAAGCGCACATGGAACTTTCTCCAGAATAGACCACATACTGGGTCACAAATCAGGTCTCAACCAATACCAAAAGACTGAGATTATTCCCTGCATATTCTCAGACCACAATGCTTTAAAACTGGAACTCAATCACAAGAAAAAATTTGGCAGAAATTCAAACACTTGGAAGCTAAAGACCACTCTGCTCAAGAATGTTTGGGTCAACCAAGAAATCAAAGAAGAACTTAGACAATTCATGGAAATCAATGAGAACGAAAACACATCGGTCCAAAACCTATGGGATACTGCAAAGGCGGCCCTAAGGGGGAAATACATAGCCATCCAAGCCTCACTCAAAAAAATAGAAAAATCCCGAATTCACCAACTAACTCTACACCTTAAAGAACTAGAGAAAAAGCAACAAACGATGCCTAACCACGCATTAGAAGAGAAATAATTAAAATTAAAATTAGAACTACAGAACACTCATGAAAGAAATTGAAGAAGACACACAAAGATGGAAAAATATTCCATGCTCATGGATCGGAAGAATAAACATTGTTAAAATGTCTATGCTACCCAGAGCAATCTATACCTTCAATGCTATCCCGATCAAAATTCCAGTGACATTTTTCAAAGTGCTGGAACAAATAATCCTAAAATTTGTATGGAATCAGAAAAGACCCCGAATCACCAAGGAAATGTTGAAAAAGAAAAGCAAAGCTGAGGGCATCACGTTGCCCAATTTCAAGCTTGTAATATATTCAAGTAATATATTACAAAGCAGTGATCACCAAGACAGCATGGTACTGGCACAAAAACAGACATATAGACCAATGGAACAGAATAGAGAGCCCAGATATGGACCCTCAACTCTATGGTCAAATAATCTTTGACAAAGCAGGAAAAAACATGCAATGGAAAAAAGACAGTCTCTTTAATAAATAGTGCTGGGAAAATTGGACAGCCACATGCAGAAGAATGAAACTCGACCATTCTCTAACACTATTCACAAAGATAAACTCAAAGTGGATGAAAGACCTCAATGTGAGACAGGAATCCATCAAAATCCTAGAGGAGAACATAGGCAGTCACCTCTTTGACATCACCCACAGCAACTTCTTTCAAGATACATCTCCAAAAGCTAGTGAAACAAAAGCAAAAATGAACTTTTGGGACTTCATCAAGATAAAAAGCTTCTGCACAGCAAAGGAAACAGTCAACAAAACAAAGAGGCAACCCACAGAATGGGAGAAGATATTTGCAAATGACACTAGAGATAAAGGGCTGGTATCCAAGATCTATAAAGAACTTCTCAAACTCAACACCCAAAAAACAAATAATCAAGTCAAAAAGTGGGCAGAAGATATGAAAAGACACTTCTCTGAAGAAGACATACAAATGGCTAACAGACACATGAAAAAATGTTCATCATCATTAGGCATCAGGGAAATTCAAATCAAAACCACATTGAGATACCACCTTACACCAGTTAGAATGGCAAAAATGGACAGGGAAAGAAACAACAAATGTTGGAGAGGTTGTGGAGAAAGGGGAACCCTCTTATACTGTTGGTGGGAATGCAAGTTGGTACAGCCACTTTGGAAAACAGTGTGGAGGTGTCTCAAAAATTTAAAAATAGAGCTACCCTATGACCCAGCAATGGTACTCCTGGGTGTTTACCCCAAAAACACAGATGTAGTGAAAAGAAGGGCCATATGCACCCCAATGTTCATAGCAGCAATGTCCGCAATAGCCAAGCTGTGGAAAGAGCCGAGATGCCCTTCAAGAGATGAATAGATAAAGAAGATGTGGTCCATTTATCCAATGGAATATTATTCAGCATCAGAAAGGATGAATATCCAACTTTTACATCAACATGGATGGAACTGGAGGAGATTATGGTAAGTGAAATAAGTCAAGCAGAGAAAGTCAATTATCATATGGTTTCACTTATTTGTGGAACATAAGGAATAGCATGGAGGACATTAGGAGAAGGAAGGGAAAAATGAATGGGGGGAAATCAGAGGGAGAGATGAACCATGAGAGACTATGGACTCTGAGAAACAAACAGGGTTTTAGAGGGGAGGGGTGTGGGGGGGGGGTTAGCCCAGTGATGGGTATTAAGGAGGGCACATATTGCATGGAGCACTGGGTGTTATATGAAAACAATGAATCGTGGATCACTACATCAAAAACTAATGATGTATGGTGACTAACATAACATAATAAAATTAAATTTAAAAAAAAGAGTGTGCTTTAAGTTAACCTTTAGCAGACTAAAAACTTTTGGAGATGTATCTTGAAAGAAGTTGCTGTGGGTGATGTCAAAGAGGTGACTGCCTATGTTCTCCTCTAGGATTTTGATGGATTCCTGTCTCACATTGAGGTCTTTCATCCACTTTGAGTTTATCTTTGTGAATAGTGTTAGAGAATGGTCGAGTTTCATTCTTCTGCATGTGGCTGTCCAATTTTCCCAGCACCATTTATGAAAAGTCTTGACTAGCCCCTTGGACATAAGCTTCCTTTATCATAGATACACTCTAATTAGCTCAAGTAATTCAGATAAAGACAATTATCGTATGATCTCACTGAGATGTGGAATTTAAGAAATAAAACAGAGGATCATAGAGAAAGAGAGGAAAAAAATAAAACAAGATGAAACCAGAGGAGACAAACCATAGAAGACTCTTATTCATAGGAAACAAACAGGGTTTTTGGAGAGGAGAGGGGTGGGGAGATAAGGTAACTGGGTGATAGACATTAAGGAGGGCATGTGATGTAATGGGCCCTGGGTATTATAGAAGGCTGATGAATCACAGGCCTGTACCTCTGAAACCAATAATACATTATAAGTTGATGATTGACTCTATAAAGAAGAAAGAAACTGGATAAGGAGAGATGTGACTTTCCTATAAATGGCAGTTTTTTAACTACAGAGGCTAGGCCTTCGTAGGGAATATTTTTATGTTTTAGATATGTGGTTTTCTTGTGGGTAACTGAAAAAGAAATCTCTGTGTCATTTCTTATTTTTTGTAGCTCTCCAGCAGATATGATGCTCACTTACAGTGAATAGAAATTCTAAAAATTCGAGTGAGGTGGTAGCTTAACAATAATAAATAGCTTTATTAATGGTCAGTACTGTCCTTATGTACTCCCTTCTTTAATCTTCACAACATTCCCATTTTCCATAAGAGGAAACTGAGGCACTAAAAGGTTAACTTACTCAGGGTCACACTGAAAGTATGCTTCCACCTTCTTTATGATTTTTGTCCTATAATTAAAAAGCATGCAAATATAAAATCTTGAGCATGTTTCAGATTACATCAATTTCACATGGCCAGTGAAATATTCAAAAATGTTTAAACAAACTCTGTGGTTTTCACATATAATTCACTGATTCATAAATAACCAAAATGATATCTAATATGTGTAGGGTACCAAAATTACCCATACAAAACAGGCCAGTCAAGCCCATACATCAAACTATTTACCACAGTGTCCAAGAGCAAGAGACATCTTTGGTCACTACATAAACAGGGCATCTGTCAAATAAATTTTCCACTGAGTTAATCTGAACCTAGTAGAGGCATATGCACCTTCATGCATATTCTCTATTTGGGTCGGTCTTTCAAATGACAGGTTATCTATAGAATTCATCAGGATTAGAAATATGTAATTTTTAAAAGGTAATAAAATGAAGGATAACATTCAGGACTCCTGTTCCATCTAATATAGGTTAACAATATTTTAGCTTGAGTAAAAACTGTTAGTGTTCATTCAATCTTAGGACCCTCAAAACATATTCAGAAAACTAAAGCACTAGCAGTGGTCCCAAATTCCATATTATTATACTCTCTAATCTAGGCTATTTTTAAAAATATTTTTTAACATCTTATTTATTTATTAGAGAGAGCACAAGTAGGCAGAGTGGTAGGCAGAGGGAGAGGGAGAAGCAGCCTCCCCGCTGAGCAGAGAGCCCAATGTGGTGCTTGATCCAGAACTCCAGGATCATGACCTGAGCCAAAGGCAGACACTTAACCAACACTTAATCAGGCATCCCTAATCTAGGTTATTTTAAAAACAAAACAATATCTGATGTATTAAATGGAAATCATTGTACATTAAATTTTCAGCCATGATGAAATTAAGAAGATGCAAGGTTTATCAAAAAAATGTAATCAACATTACAGAGTTGTTATTCATATTTCCTTTTTTAAAGATTTTATTTATTTTTTTATTTATTTATTTGAGACAGAGAGAATGAGAGACAGAGAGCACGAGAGGGAGGAGGGTCAGAGGGAGAAGCAGACTCCCCGCTGAGCAGGGAGCCCGATGCGGGACTCGATCCCGGGACTCCAGGATCATGACCTGAGCCGAAGGCAGTCGCTCAACCAACTGAGCCACCCAGGCACCCTGTTATTCATATTTCAAATGATATAAAGATAACTAACAAAATTACTGATGTGCTAGTTTTCTTTTCTACAGTTGGAAAACAAGAATAGAAAAAATAAATACTAGATATTTTGGATTGTCTGTAGTCATGAGGGGAGGGTGGTTACTGTAAAATGAAAGAAAGAACCATAGACCCAGATGCTCCACATCTGAGAGCATCTAACTAGCAAATATGCTATCTCTTTTGCATCCACTTTTGGGGTATCTGTCATGTGAAGGTAGTATTTTCCTATCTCTATAACAACACATCATCTTACAATCCTTTGTCACACATTTAACAGTATAATTTAACAATATAACAACATCATCAATAAAATGTTTTCCTATATATTTGTGAACTGATTTGAAAGAGAGAATTTTAAATATGTGGATGGTTTGTATAATTAATTATAAATGAATATGTTAAACAATACTGAACTGTTACTATGCTAAAATTTGATAAATTAGAAACCAGAAATTCCTCAGAAAAGTGGCTCCAATTACTTTCTGGAAATTTTTCCTTCTCCTTGTGATATAGTTATTTTTGTTTATCTTCAGAAAATCTAATCTAGTCTGAAATTTTTCATAGACAATTCCTTGTATATAGTCATACACTTAGGCTTTGATCAAGTTCCTCTATTTATTAAAAACATGTATTGATTTGTACTTTTGAGCCTCCTGTATTTGATAAGTATTGTGATGACCAATTTCTCACCCATAAAGGTGATTTAAACATCATAAATGATCATGATTTTGTGCTTAATAAGCTCATCCTTGGGTTCATCATTCTCAAGATCTTCCCATCAACACAGTCCAGAACCTCTTTCCACCTGCTTGTCTAACTGGTGACTTGGCAAGAATTTTGTACATTTTTGTTCAAAGAGAAAGAAGGGAGAGGGAATGTCAAGTGAAGAATGTGAGAAAAGTAAAAAAAATTAAGCGTACCTGGTATGAAAGAGAAAGATTTGAAGTTTGTAGTATGTGTGTCTTGTGATTTCCATTTGAATTTCCAATCTTGTCTTTCCTTATTTCTGGGAAAATAATTAGTTCTGAATCCTATGTGGGTTTCTGAAATTTCCCATTTGATTTTGGGTCAAATATCTGACAACTTTTTTCCTATAGAGACTGAGCTTCTTGAAAATAGGAATTGCATAAGTGTTACTGGAACAATTTCCATAACTTCACCTTACAGCTCCTTGGAACACCCTCAGCTTAAAGTTACTATTCATTGTAAGGATGGCAGGCTTTGGGATTATTTAAGGTGTGTGTGATCTTTTGAGCTGTTGTGAGGTTTGGGAAGATGAAGATAATAAAAAGAGGGATGAAGAATTAAGAACGTTTGAACAAACTACAAATAGCTAGTCTTTGGAAAGAAGCACGAAAACTAAAAGCATTGCAAGTTGTTATATTTTGATTTGGAGACAGTGCCATATCTGGTGTCTGAGTTCACACTGAAGCCTATTTTAAAAAGAATTTAGCAGTCATTTGTGGTCCTCAGTCTAGTCTCCCCAGTTTCCATTCATTATATTACCATTCTCCCACTCACCTAGTCATTATGTCTTTTTTTTTATGCTATGTTAATCACCATACATTACAGCATTAGTTTTTGATGTAGTGTTCCATGATTCATTGTTTGCATATAACACCCAGTGTTCCATGCAGAACGTGCCCTCTTTAATACCCATCACCAGGCTAACCCATTCCCCTACCCCCTCCCCTCTAGAACCCTCAGTTTGTTTCTCAGAGTCCATAGGCTGTCATGGTTTTTCTCCCCTTCCGATTTCCCCCCCTTCATTTTTCCTGCTATCTTCTTCTTCTTCTTCTTCTTCTTTTTTTTAACATATAATGTATTATTTGTTTCAGAGGTACAGGTCTGTGATTCAACAGTAATCATTGTATCTTAAAGTCAATTTCCACAATTTCCATTATCTAATCATTCAGTACATTTTAATAATTATCCTTTTAAAGTGGCCCAGCCTGACTTCCAAGGCAAGATTGCTGATTCCTCATTCTCTCCTCAAATCTCACTGAAATGATGGAAGGAAAATGAAAACAACCCAATGTGTCATACAATGACAGAAATGTTGCCATCAATACACTAAGAAGTATATTTGGTTTCCTAGGAATTTTTTGTCCCCCACTTTTAAGTCTTTATCCATATGGAAGTAGGTTTAGTTTAAGGTAGGAGCCCAGACTTACTTTCTTTCTGGTATAGATAATCTGCCAGTTGAGCTAATACTACTTATTAAATAATCCAGCCTATTCCAATGATTAAAATGCCATCCTTGTTATATCCTAAAGGTCCATATATTCTAGGATATATTTTTCGATTCCATTATTGGGTTCCACATTAATGGGATAGTATTTCCTTCCCATAGCTTCATCTCCAACAGTCTTTCATCCCTTTATTTACAAGTATGGATGTTTTAAATAATAGATAACGAGGTTTTGATGTTGAAAGCAACCTGATAGATTAATGACAAAATTTTCCCTATTCCCATCAATTGTAACAAGTAGTATACTTGATTTTATTTCTCCAGTTTCCTTTAAGTAAATTATCTATTTTACTTTTTTGCTTTCTTTTCCTTGTGACTGGTTTTAAATTGTTTTTCATTGTATTTTTTTCTTCTTGGAAATTTCAATATACTTAGTTAATAGTTAAATTATTTTTCCTGGACTCAAATTTGGATGCATATATTTTTCCACTAGTATTACAGAAATTATTAGCCCCATCAAATGTTATTTCTCTTACCTAAGCCCAACCTTAGAAGAGGCTTTTAACTATTTTCACTTTTGTCCTCTCCTCCCTTCCTATTCTTTACTCTTGAAAAAGCTTTTTAACACTTCTATTTCCCCTGGCCCTATTTCTGGTGATTAGGTTTTGCTGAGATAGTATCTGATGCTCTAAACTATTATTAGAATGTTTCTTAAAGTACATTGCTTCCCCTGCAA
Source organism: Neomonachus schauinslandi (assembly GCF_002201575.2). NCBI lineage: Eukaryota > Metazoa > Chordata > Mammalia > Carnivora > Phocidae > Neomonachus > Neomonachus schauinslandi. The sequence goes on from NC_058404.1 coordinate 149,024,020, forward strand.
GCATTGAAATTATACACTCATTGCACTGAACACACACCCTCCTCAGGTTTCATTGTTCACCACTATTCCCTCTCTTCATCTTTCCTTCTATTGAGATCTCATTTCTGATTTTTTTTAATTTTTATTGTTATGTTAATCACCATACATTACATCATTAGTTTTTTTTTATTTTTTATTGTTATGTTAATCCCCATACATTACATCATTAGTTTTAGATGTAGTGTTCCATGATTCATTGTTTGTGCATAACACCCAGTGCTCCATGCAGAATGTGCCCTCCTCAATACCCATCACCAGGCTAACCCATCCTCCCATCCCCCTCCCCTCTAGAACCCTCAGTTTGTTTTTCAGAGTCCATCATCTCTCATGGTTCATCTACCCCTCTGATTTCCCCCCCTTCATTCTTCCCCTCCTGCTATCTTCTTCTTTTTTTTTTTTCCTTAACATATATTGCATTATTTGTTTCAGAGGTACAGATCTGAGATTCAACAGTCTTGCACAATTCACAGCGCTTACCAGAGCACATACCCTCTCCAGTGTCTATCACCCAGTCACCCCATCCCTCCCACCCCACCCCCCACTCCAGCAACCCTCAGTTTGTTTCCTGACATTAAGAATTCCTCATATCAGTGACATCATATGATACATGTCTTTCTCTGATTGACTTATTTCGCTCAGCATGACACCCTCCAGTTCCATCCACATCGTTGCAAATGGCAAGATCTCATTCCTTTTGATGGCTGCATAATATTCCATTGTATATATATACCACATCTTCTTTATCCATTCATCTGTCGATGGCCATCTTGGCTCTTTCCATAGCTTGGTTATTGTGGACATTGCTGCTATAAACATTGGGGTGCACATACCCCTTCGGATCACTACATTTGTATCTTTGGGGTAAATACCCAGTAGTGCAATTGCTGGATCATATGGTAGCTCTATTTTCAACTTTTTGAGGAACCTCCACACTGTTTTCCAGAGTGGCTGCACCAGCTTGCATTCCCACCAACAGTGTAGGAGGGTTCCCCTTTCTCCGCATCCCCGCCAACATCTGTCGTTTCCTGACTTGTTAATTTTAGCCATTCTGACTGGTGTGAGGTGGTATCTCATTGAGGTTTTGATTTGGATTTCCTGATGCCAAGCGATGTTGAACACTTTTTCATGTGTCTGTTGGCCATTTGGATGTCTTCTTTGGAAAAATGTCTGTTCATGTCTTCTGCCCATTTCTTGATTGGATCCTTTGTTCTTTGGGTGTTGAGTTTGATAAGTTCCTTATAGATTTTGGATACTAGCCCTTTATCTGATATGTCATTTGCAAATATCTTCTCCCATTCTTTGTCATGCTTTTTCTTAGTTGGGATATGTGAATGATGATCTTTAATTCAGAACCATTTTCTCTCACTGTTTATTATTTTTTCCCTCTATCTCTTTCTTTTTCTCTTCTCAAACCTCTATGTACTCAATGATATTAAGGATTTATTTAATTCCTGGGATGCAGGTAGTAGTAAAATAAAACCAGTTTAGCTATTTAATGATAACTGGTGAAGCTGAATGATGGGTACATGGGGTTGATTATACACTTTCATTTGTTATTGTGTATGTTTGGAGTTCTCCACAATGAAAAATTAAGTTTTTTAAAAATAAAGCAGTCACTATTCATTTTACTTTTTAACAGATAAATGAAACATTTCATGGATCCAAACTGAGAAGACAGTATGTCAAATCACACGTTGTCCAAGTAAGGTATGTAAAATAGCCCAAGAGGCATAGAGCAGAAAATTCTGTCCTTCACCCTCATGCCTCATCTTCAGTTGGTATAAATTGAAAAATTGAAATAAATCTTACCTTGAGGCTTCAAAACCACTAGCATTTTTAAATGTGAAAAATGGTATTCAAGATCTTTTTGGAAAATTATTTAACTGGAACCAAGAATTCTGACTGATTATGAGTTTCAGGTAAAGGTTGCATGGGTTTGTTTTTTATTTGAAGGCACAAAGTCAAAAAACATATCTAAAGTCAGGAGATGATTTCAGTATAAGAAAAGAATGGATAAGATAAGAGAGGATAGAATATCTGGCCCAGTATGGGCAAACTAATTTGGCTATCTAGCCAAATCTAGCTTAGAGTTGTGAATTAAATGTAAAAGCTGGGGGTGCACCTCGGTGGTTCAGTCGGCTAAGCATCTGCCTTTGGCTCAGGTCATGATCTCAGGGTCCTGGGATTGAGCCCCACATGGGGGTCCCTGCTCAGCGGGGAGCCTGCTTCTCCATCTCCCTCTGCCCATGGTCCCCCTGCTTGTGCTCTCTCTCTTTCTGTGCTCTCTTTCTCAAATAAATAAAATCTAAAAAAAATTAAAAAATAAAAGTTGGGAAATGTCATATAAAACACATAATTCTCAGAATGTGTTGAAAAATAAAAAGATCTGGCAATACAGGGCCCACATCCCCACGTGGCAACAGTGCACTGAAACCGAGGCCGCACAGTGGCAGTTCCTAATGCTCACATGATGTGTGCATATATATTTGCACCCAGCCAGCTGCACTCTTCTCCTTTGCCTTCCTGACTCCTCTAGGAATCCCATTCTACAGCTATTGTCTAGCTGCAAAGATATTTATCCAAACACTGGTGAGGCACAGATAACCTGAAACAGATACAAAAAAAATAGTAACCACAAGCACAAATAGAAAAGTTAATATGTTTTGGAATCTATTTCTCCCTAAAACTAGAACTTTTGCTGTTTGATTTTCCTGGTTTAAATAATCCATGCTCTTAACCAGTAGCCCCCTAAAACTTTATTTATCTTGACTCATTTAACCTGATAACCACCCTGTATGGTATGTATATGTTAGTTTCTTATTTTACAGATGAAGATACTGAAGCAAAGTGACTTGCCAAGGTCACACATTTAATGAATTATAAAGCTGTAGTTTAAACCCAAGCAGTTATATCTAGATGACTGCATCAACTTCAGCCTTCACTCTTGCTCCATGACTATTCTGCACACAGCAATCAAAGTGAATTGCAAGAGCACAGCCTCCCCCTACTTAATATCCTCTGACAGCCTCTCACAAATGCCAAACTCCTTAGAGAGTCCATATGACCCTACCTGATCTGGGTACCCTGCCTCTCTCTGACCATAGGGTTTTTATTTTTTAAAGATTTTATTTATTTATTAGAGAGGGAGCATGAGCAGGGGTGAGGAGTAGAGGGAGGAGCAAAGGGAGAGGGACAAGCAGACCCTGTGCTGAGCGCAGAGCCCCATACGAGGCTTGATCCCAGGACCCTAAGATCATGACCTGAGCCAAAATCAAGACTCAGTCACTTAACCGACTGAGACACCCAGGCTCTATCTCCTTTGAGGGTTACATTTCAAAGAGATGGATTTCAGGTCCTCAAGAAAGACATTTCTGAGGTTCTTAAACTGCAAGAGGCTTTTAAAAGATTTGCATACAGTTCAAAGAGGCAGAAAAAGAATTCACAACTTTTCTAAAGTAAATGCTCTATAAGGAAAGGGATATGGGATCTAGAGTCAGGAAAAAAACATTTAATAAAATTGAGGGGAGTATAAAGTCTGTCTTGGCCAGGGCCTTTGTACTTGATGTTCCTTCTTTCTGGGACATTGCTCCCCCCAGGTCTTATGACTCACTCCTTCTTGTCATTAGGACCTCACTTCAAAGAAGCTGTCCCTGCAGCTGTCTATAATGTTCCCACCTCTCACCTTCAAGTCATTTTTGTCTTCTTCATAGAACACACCTTGAAGATTATTTTATTTCTTTATCTTCTTGTTTCTCCTACTTGCATGAACACAGGCACCTTGTGGTCTTATATGCTGATAGCTAATGAAGCTCTGACTGAGAACTCTGTCTGATATAGTGCCTGGGCTAATACACATCTGTTAAGTGAATGAATGAATGAATGAATGAACTGAAACTTCAGGAATGAAAGGAAAACTGTGTATGGCAAAGAATTACAGGCATTTGTCATATAAAACTAAAGATTATTTTATGAGTCAAGAGAAGGTAACATTAAAATAACCTGTAGTTCATGTTTCCAGTAGAAAAGAGGATCATGACTTTGATGATGTCACATTAAGAATCCATATGTGTGTATTTGGTTTAGTTTTAGATCGTTTTTCAACCCAGGAGAAAAGTTCAGAGTGACATGCATGGCTTGACAAAATCTTTAAAATAAACAGAGCAATATAACATGTCCTCGTCTATTCATTCCATGAGAAGTAAAGGGTTTGTCTCTACAAATCACACAAGAAAAAATTAGCATTGCACCTGCACAAAAGCAGAAGAGGTGAGAATACTTAATAAGTTGACATGTAACTACTAAATTCTTACTACTGTACAGAGGAAATAAAAAGAATACATGTATAGTGTTCAAAGGAAGAGCATCTGGTGTATGTATATCCTAAAACAAAGTAATAAGGGGTGATATGGAACTTAGCTAATCCATTATTTAGAATTATCCTGGAAAAATATTATTGAAATAATAAAGCTTTACAATTAGTCAGAAAATCTTGGATCTCAGCCATGGTTTCTGTGTTTGTTCATGGGTATTGCGAAGGTTTGCAAGTGGATGTTTTCAAGATCTCTCTTGAGTCACATACTCTGAGGTTGTGTGGATTTTCAAATGCATAAATGCAGAGAAATGCCTGGGAAGAGGGGAGGAGGCACAGAAACCTAGTATAGAGACATCCCATCGAGTCAGTAGAAGTTACTCCGTTTAAAAATTTCTGGTTTATACACTTGCATCTTCAAGTGAGAATTACAAACCAAATAAATCCAGTGTAAGGTGTTTGCTCCGTCACGATTTCCAACAGATGAGAGAGAACTTGCCCACTCTTGCAAATGGTGCCTCCACCAAAACAAAAAACAAAAACCCAAGATAATAAATGATGCTCTCATCTCACCTGTTATGTTTCATTTTACTATTTGCTATTAGCCCTACATTTTGAAAGTCCATCGTGGATTTATTATACATAGATATATTTATATTAATAAATATTTTTTTTGCACAGCACTGAGATTTACAAAATACCTCCAGAGACGTTAATTTAGATGGTGTGTACAATAACCCGGTAAATAATATTATCCCCATTACAGAGATGCAGAAATTTGCTTAAGTACAGAGCATGCCAATGGCTTGCTGTGGTCAAGGGGTTGGCAGATGGTGAATCTAGAATACAAACACAGTTCCCCTGAGTCTAAATCACGCTCTCTTTGCTGTTCACCATGTCCATAAAGTACCATTTCCACTCTCTGGAGAGTGGGATAGCTGCAGGGAGCTCTGCTTAATAAAATTATACAATGACTCCACTAAGAATGATCAAGGTTCCAGTAATAAAAACATGATTTATTTGCCTGTTTCTGTTCTGCAGCCGAGCCCAAGGGAACGTGATAATACATGCTGTGCTGAAGTTTAAATCCTGTTTCAAAAATACTGCAGCAAAATTTCGGGATAGGATTGAAACCACTTTATATCAGAAGCTACAGGGCAAAACTGGGTCTTTATGTATAGATTCTTCTTCATTTAAATTTTCAGGTAAGCCTTTTTATGTATGGTATAGAGTGACTTTCACCCTTTAATTTTAATGTCATGTTTTTTATAAAAATGAAAACACTTCTCTCCTTAAATATAATTTCCTATACAATGGTTATTGCTTTTTAACCACTGTTAAAATAATCAGGGTCCATGTTAATCAATTTCTTGATATAATATCATTCTTGTATTCCTGGAATTAAAACTTACTTGATGATAGAGTTTTAAAAAAAAGTAGTCAGAGCCCCAAATAATATTTCTTTGCAAAACAAGGCAGCCATAAACTTTTTTTTTTAAGATTTTATTTATTTATTTGAGAGAGAGAATGAGCAAGAGAGAGAGTGTGCGCAAGCAGGGGGTGGGGTGGGTTGGAAAGGCAGAGGGAGAAGCAGACTCCCCACTGAGCAGGGAGCCCGACCCAAGGACCCCGGGATCATGACCCAAGCCAAAGGCAGACGCTTAACCAACTGAGCCACCCAGGTGCCCCGTAAAGCAGCCATAAACTCTTAATGGCTTGTTCTGTGGGTTGTGTTTTCTCCCTCAGTTCTTTTGGATATCTCAAGAATCTAGACTCCTACATCCCAGAAATGAGTTTGAATCTCTTTAGCATCAAGTCAACTTCCTGATAGGCCTTTAATGGACTTCGTCTCTCTCACTCTTCTGTACAATATAATTCTTTGTAATTTTTTTTAATTCAGTGTAGTTAGCATACAGTGTTATATTAATTTCAGGTGTACAATTATACAATCTAATTCTTATTCTTGGTCACCTAACAATATTGTGAAAGACAGCTTCTAAAGACAAATGTCCCTTCATTCCCAGGATAATGAGTGTCTCTCTGGTCTTGATAAAAGTACAGTGAATGCTTGGCACAGCTAAGCTCGGCTATCAATTCTCTGCTACCACAAATCTGATCAAGGGCAGAAAAGTATCCCTGTCCCTGCAGGAAGGACTAAAAGGATGAAATGTGTGTGGAAAAAAATAAATCAAGGCCAAGGGTTCATTTGCATAGAACATCAAAAAGATCAAAAAGCAAAACCTAAACATGCTTCTCCTGGATAAGAAACCATCATATTGTTGAAATGTGACTCTCCCCAGGTTATTAGTGCTTTCTTTTTTAAAAAAATATTTATTTATTTGACACAGAGAGACAGCGAGAGAGGGAACACAAGTAGGGGGAGTGGGGGAGGGAGAAGCAGGCTCCCCACAGAGCAGGGAGCCCGATGTGGGGCTCGATCCCAGGACCCTGGGATCATGACCTGAGCTGAAGTCAGACACTTAACGACTGAGCCACCCAGGGGCCCCTAGATGCTTTCTCTTAGAACCTTCCTTCTCATACAGCTTATCCTATGTGTGGTGACCTCAAAAGAACACAGAGAAATAAAGCAGATCTGCAATTTATAGAGAATTTGCCACCAAAGATATATTTTTGAAAATTCATCTGCTAAAAATGTGAACTTAAATGTAAAGAAACAGCATTACATTTCCAGCATTCCTCCAACATTATGTTGGAGGAATATATAAGATAATAGATAGATAAAAGATATAACCCTATATAAGAACATTATGTAGGATCCCAGGAAAACTGACTTTCTGAGGGTCTTTTCCAGATATACTATTTTTTTTCAGTAATTCTATTTAATACAATGCCACCCTACAATTTTATGAAGAACAGTGACTGTTAAGCGTAGTATACTTAAGAACAGATGGTGCTTTGGTATTGTCTTAGCCTCTACTTGTTGCTTAGAAACCCCCTCTCCCTCCTACTTCATCCCTCTTCAGAAGTTAGATGCCTTGTGAAACTGGGGGTTTATAGGTGCAGAACCAAACCCAGCAACCAACTGGACCAGTTCTGCAAAACCACAATGAAATGAGTTAACAAAACTCACATTCAAGACAGCTCTTACTGAAAGCGATTATGAATCTTCATTGGTCACCACATAAATGGGTCTCTGGTTTAGGGATTTATGAAAAGCTTATTTAGATAATCAAGGTTGCTGTCACAAGGTTGCTGCTATCTTATTGATAGCCTGGCCTTATGCTTCCTAGTTAGTTCAGTTGCTTAGAGCGTGCTCCTAAGTATGTCAGCGTTGTTCAATTTCATTTTTATACAAGCTGCTTAACAAAGAGGAAAATGTCACTACTTCCTACAGCTGCAGCTTAGACATCACTGGCCAGCGCAACTAGTTACAACAACCAGCTGAATACAGAACTAGTGTTTCTGTATTATTATGCCTAGAAAGAGAAGATATAGAATCGTGGTTAAAACCGTGGGACCTGCTGAGATTTGAATCCCAGGTCCTCTATACCTCTGCTGTGTGACCTTGGAAACATTGCCTAACATTTCTGCACCTCAGTCTAAACATCTCATTATGGGGATGATGATAATAAAAAATATTGCATATGGCTGTTGTATTTCAAAGACCTCATGCACTTTAAAAAACAGGACTGGTGTGAAGTAAGTATCATTAATTGGTTTTTATCATGAGAAAAAAAAACACTCAAAAGGTATGTGCTATGGATTCTATATTTGCAAGTCAACTTTATATATATGTATATGCTATTCTTTTTATTAATAGGCCTGCATATCCCTTCCCCCCCAAACTCAGGCTTCACTATGGATGAGGGGTCAGAAACTGCAGGTGTTCCTAAGGGAGAATGACCACCTCCCTCAAAGCAACAGTGCAGTAGGGGCAACTCGATGTCCCCACCCCTAAACCCCCACCAAAGACAAATCACTTTATCTGACAGAGCCTTAGCTTCTTCATCTTTATAAAGATCATGGTTCATATACTTCATAGTAGTTTTTTTTCTGAAAAAAAAAATGAACACACACATCTAAAGCTCTTAGTGCAATGCCTGACATAGAGCAAGTACTCAAAAAATAGTAACCAAGATAGATTTTTTTCTATATATACACTTTGCAAGAATATTTTCCAGGAGATCATGGTTATTCTTCTGGTAACTGTATTCTTGGATATTCACTGCACACCAATTGAATCTTAGGGAACATACCTATGTGCCTTTGTTATATAGATTCATAGCAGGGCCACCCCATGTAAAGAGATTTTACCAGCCCCAAGAATGAAGTAAATCAGTGGCCGTTGAACCAAGGGATAAAATTATTGCTTTTGTAGAAATAAAAAGTTAATCAACTCAAGTGTCCATTAATATTTCAGCACTTAATAATTATACCTACCCCAGGAAAATAGCTTTATATAATTCTTAGTTATAATACTAAATTACTATTGGCTTAATTTATTCACTTACCAAACAGATACTGACTAAATACTGACTATGGCAAGGAAATTTGAATAAAATTCTACCTTACCATTTTTTGTTTATGCTAATATTAAATTCATTTTCTTTTCCTATGCACATACCAAATGATATAGGAATGAGTATCTAAAAAGGGTATTGGCTGATGTTTTTTTAATAATTCACCATGTATCATCATTTTAAGCTTATCTAGTATAAACTGTGATGTGGATTGGACCTAAAATCCAGCTGGTAAAATCAAACAGTGATTGCAAGTTACTGAGAACAGCGGAAACTGATTTTGTCAACAACGTGCCCCAAACCCCAGGCTTCTCAGTCCACTGGCCTCTAAACTCTTGTCATCACTTTTGGCCAACAATCCCAGGAGAGGTCAGATTCCTTTGACAAAGCTCTCAGAGAAGGCAGTTCCTTTCCTTCACATCACTTTCCAGGCTTTAATTATGTACTCACTACAGTAATTATTTGATTACTGACCATCTCTTCCATCAAATTAAATGTCAAAATCTCCATGAGAGCAGGGGCCATGTCCTTGTTTGTTCACCATTAACTCTTCAAGCCTACCACAGGGCCTGGCATATAGCAGTAAATGATTGTTGTTTGCATTAGTGAATTCCATAATACCAAAGCTGCAACTGAAAACCAAGTAAGAGAGAATATATACAGCCTTTCTCAACTGAGGTTCCACAAAAGAATTAAGCCCTAACAAAAATGATGTGAGTGACTGTTTTCAGTTCTTTTAAGGATGATACATAATATGATTCCAGATTCATAAAAGAGAACTTCAGATAAATAAAGGGGATTTAAGAGTACACTTCTCTTGATGGACACTGAGTAATGTATAGAATTGTTGAGTCATATTCTAAACTAAAGCTCATACAACAATGCATGTTAATTATATTTCAGTAATAAAAGGGGGAAGTTCATTAATTTTGTAAAAATGAAAGCCCCCTTGGGCATTAGAGCTTAATTCTCTTCTAGAATCCCAATAAGGAAGGCTGATAGCAAGTGTGGTGTAAATATGCTACTAGTAGATTTTACCACTCCTAGATTTAGGATGGAAAGAATGCTTCAATTATTAAGGCCTTTGAACACAATGTTTAATTTAATTTTCCAGTCACTCCTGAATTCCATGAAAAATGACATTCTACTACCTTCAAGGTACTAACAATCAGTATTTATGGAGTGCATTCTTTAGTTAGAGAGCCATGTTTTTTCCATCAATTCTAAACTCTCCCATAAGGCAAATTCCTTAACCTAATACCATTGACTTCAATGGGAAAAATTTTTATGCATTTCCAAATCCCTGAATTTATGTTCTCTATGCTAAACAATATCACATTCCTTTAAAATAGAGATGAGAGGGGCGCCTGAGTGGCTCAGTCATTAAGCATCTGCCTTCAGCTCAGGTCATCATCTCTGAGTCCTGGGATGGAGCCCCGTGTTGGGCTCCCCACTCAGCAGGAGTCGGCTTCTCCCTCTGCCTCTCCCCCACTGCCTCCCCACTCCCTGCTCATGCTCTCTTTCTCTCTCTCTCTCTCAAATAAATAAATAAAATCTAAAAAAAAAATAGAAATGATAACCTCAATAGTTAAAATTGGTTAACACAATTTTCCTTTATTACTTATTTTATAATATGATTACTTCCATGACCTTGTTATTTTATAGTTTAACAACCAAAACAGAACATATATATAATATTTAATGTTTATGTAATTTAAATTTTAATGCACAAAAAAAGAACAACTAAAACAATACAAATGATATCTCACCAGACATGTTGACCTCAGAGTGATGCCCTTGACACTCACTGCCATAAACTATCACACCAAGAGCTAAGAAAAAAATGTCACACTACACTAGATGTACCAACTACATGACTGCAAGGATGACCACATGGTGGCTCTCCTAAAAGTTCTGAAAGGAAAAATTCAAGTCATTCCTTGTAAAAGTGAAGAAATGCCTCATAAGCTAAGTAAGGGTTTTAAATGAAATGCCTTATAAAGTTGAATGCTCATAACTTTAATGAGCATATTTAAAAATAATAATCATTTCCTACACAAAGATGCCTTGTACATACTGGTACACTTAACTATCTATTGAATAGGTGTGAGAAATATTTTAAATACTTATGCTAAATTATATGTGGTTAAAGTAAAAACTCAAATTATGTGGAAGTAGCAGAAAGAATAATAACATAGAACTTTATATACAAGGACGACAGTCCTGACCCATTATTAAGGGTTTTACAAGAGGAAGATTGAAGCTCTGGCCTACCACTCATTTGGGAGCAACTGGCCAAGGCAGACACGGATGATGATGTTAGTAGAACACATTTCTTTCATGTGGCTTGATCCTGAGATAATGCATGGCTTCATTTCTACCATGCTTTAAGGAACTGAACTAACCAATCATTTGTTAATGATTCTTTAATCCTAGAGGACATTTTTTTAAAAGCATTGTATTGCCCAGAGTGTCCTTTCTTAACTAAGAACCAATCTTAAGCTCTCTAAACCTGTTTTATCAGCAAAAGTTTTCGTAAAATATTCTTAGTGTAAGACCTTGACCATTCAAAATTCCTTGGAAGTAAGTCTTCTAAATAGGCAAATTTTCCAAAGAGTTTATATTTTATTTTTTTAATAAAATATAGAAAGTATCTTTAAAATTATTTTTTTCAAAAATCTATCTCAAACTTAACACCTACTTTTCTGACATTATTATGGACACTCATTAATATATAGTGAGTATTGTGTTCCCTCGGGGCATTTAGGGAAATGTAAGGTTATTGATGCCTTCAATAAATGATCCCAATATTTAAGGTTTTCAGCTCTCATATTTGTTCTTTATATTTTATTTCTTTCTCGTACTTTGATGTCAAGCAGAGTTCTTGCTGTCACTTCTGTTTTCTCTGTGTTTTCTTCTAACTTCTCCAAATTTATTTCAAATATTTCATAGTAATTTATACATACAAATTAGAAAAGTAAATAGCCTTTGAATGAGGGTGTTTGGGGCCTTCTTATTTAAGTGAGGCTTGGATGGCTATGTATTTCCCCCTTAGGGCCGCCTTTGCAGTATCCCATAGGTTTTGGACCGATGTGTTTTCGTTCTCATTGATTTCCATGAATTGTCTAAGTTCTTCTTTGATTTCTTGGTTGACCCAAACATTCTTGAGCAGAGTGGTCTTTAGCTTCCAAGTGTTTGAATTTCTGCCAATTTTTTTCTTGTGATTGAGTTCCAGTTTTAAAGCGTTGTGGTCTGAGAATAGGCAGGGAATAATCTCAATCTTTTGGTATCGGTTGAGACCTGATTTGTGACCCAGTATATGGTCTATTCTGGAGAAAGTTCCATGTGCACTCGAGAAGAATGAGTATTGTGTTGTTTTAGGGTGGAATGTTCTGTAAATATCTATGAGGTCCATCTGGTCCAATGTATCATTCAAAGCTCTTGTTTCCTTTGAAAATCAAAGCTGTTGATTTTCTGCTTAGATGATCTGTCCATTGCTGAGAGTGGAGTATTGAGGTCTCCTACAATTAACTTATTGTTATCAATATGACTCTTTATTTTGGTTAACAGTTGTGGGGCCTTCTTGTTTAAATAATCTCTAGTGAGTAAATTTTTTTATATAACTTTTGGCTCCTCAGACACCTTCATTTCCTGATTCTTGACTTAATTCCAGAGAAAGTGTTGCTAAGTCTCCTGAAAGATGTGGAGCATTATTCCTGTTGGCATTTCAAAATGTCTTCCAATAAAGCTAGATATTTACTTAAAATAATATTTAAGGATTTTTAAAATGCAACCTTGAGCTTAGAGTTTGAAATACACATTATTGAATAATACAACAATGTATTAGACACATCTGCCACACAGTAGGACAGTCTGTGTCCTGACTGATAGCCAACATCACACATCTGAGGTTGGGATAGATCTGTGTGATGATTAATTTTATGTGGCAACTTAACTGAGCCACAGGATGCAAAGATATCTGGTTAAACATTATTTGTGGGTGTATCTGTGAGGATGTTTCCAGAAGATATTAGCATTTGAAGCTGACTGCCTTCCCCAGTGTGGGTGGCATAATCCAACCCATTAATGGCCTGAATAGGATAAAAAGATACAGAAAGGGTAAATTCTCTCTCTCTGCCTGATTTTGAGCTAGAACTTTGGTTTTCTCCTGCCCTTGTACTGGAATTTTTACCACTGGCAGTCTATTTCTCAGGCCTTTGGATTTGAACTGGAATTACACCACTGGCTTTTCTAGGTCTCCAGCTTGCAGATGACAGATCGTGGGACTTCTCAGCCTCCATGATTGCCTGTGAGCCAATTCCTCATAATACATAAATGAATGAATGAATGAATGAATGAATGAACAAATACTTCTGTTTCTCTGGAAAACTCTGACTAATATAACCTGCCAGAGCACACTGCCAATCACCATCAAACCCAAATAATCTCAAATTTTCTATGGGCTTTCAGACAGCCTACTTGCCCCACATACTCCTAAGAGGAGTGCACATATAGCTAGACTAATGCCCTTGTCTCCCTTCAAGTTTGTCCTAGCCTTCTATCATTTCCCAAGAACCTAAGAATTTGAGGCCATTGCACTTCTTATGCCCAGGTTGAGTGAGTTATAACATAATCAAAATTAAGAGTGATGAGTTTTAAGTTAAAGAGTTTGCACTCTGGTAAGGTCCATTAAGATCCATTAAATTATGAAAACACAAGGTCAAAGCTTTTCTTTCTAAAATTTTATTTGATAATATTGTATAAAATGAGCTAGAGGGGAGAGTCTTAAGCAGACAGATTGGTTAGAAAAGAATTAAAATGGTACAAGTGTAGAGAATTGAAAACCTGAACTATTATAGTGAAAATAATATTAGAAATAGTGGACATATATCAGAGAGATTATATTTACAGAATTGACAGAACGGGGCGCCTGGGTGGCTCAGTAGGTTAAACATCTGCCCTCAGCTCAGGTCATGATCCCAGGGTCCTGGGATCGAATCAAGCCCTGCATCGGGCTCCCTGCTAAGCGGGGAGCCTGTTTCTCCTTCTCCCTCTGCCCTTCCTCCCTGCTCATACACTCTCTCTTGCTCTGCTCTCTCTCTCTCTCTCAAATAAATAAATAAAATCTTAAAAAAAAATTGACAGACTTTAACTGATGTGAGGCACAAGAGTGAGAGGAATTGAATACAACATCCAAGTTTTAAGTCTGAGTAATTAGTGGGAGGATAACTTCATATAGAAATAGACAATAAAGAGTAGTAGAATATAGATGATTAGCTTACATTTTGAGTATTAGATAGAATATACATCTCCAGATAAAGTTATTTATCAAACATTTGGAAATAAAAGATTGGTCCTCTGGAAAAAGTTTGGGTCTAAAACCATAAATATGATGGTCATTCCCATAACATGATAACGAAGTCCTAAAAAAAGAATAAGACTGCAAATATAAGAAGGTGAGAAGAGGCAGAGTCAAAGATAGAGCTTTGGGGAATATTTTCATTTATTAAGAAGAAAAAAAGAGGAGTCAAGATTTGAGATGATAAAACAAAAAAAAATAGATGAAAAGATATGAGAAAAAAGTTTTATAATTATGCAGTAAAGAATTCATGACTTTACCTTCCAGGAAGATGGAGTAGATGTACTTTTCCCTATCCCCCCCCAATAAATACAGCTAAAATTCCTATATATTATATAGAAAACAAACATAACAAGAGCCCAGACTGGGTAGTGACTTTCAGGGCCCAACAACATGGTGGTGAGTTCCCACCAGTTTGCTTCATATATTCTCAAATGGGACCTAAAGAAGCCATCGACCCCAAAACTCCCAAGAATACAGGAAAAAAAGGGGGACAAAAAGCTTGCTTTCTTCAGTCAGAAGACTAGGAAAGCATCAGTATAACCAGATAGAATGCTTTTAGACAATAACTGCCCTACTACAGCCAAAACACCAAAGGAAGAACAATGGCCTTACCCCAAATCATGCCAGCAAAGCCTGAGTAGGGATCCTCTACTTCCACCCTTCCTGAGCCGTAGTTAAATACGTACAGGACTTATATGCTAAAAACTATACAGCACTGATGAAAGAAATCAAAGAAGATGTAAATAAGTGAAGAGAAAAGTCATCTTTATGGATTAAAAGACTCTCAATTGTTCCCAAATTGATATACAGGATTATCTTTTTTTTAAAGATTTTATTTATTTATTTGACAGAGAGAGAAAGTGCACAAGCGGGGGAGCAGCAGGCAGAGGGAGAGGGAGAAGCAGGCTCCCCACTGAGCAGAGAGCCCCATGTGGGGCTTGATCCCAGGACTCTGGGATCATGACCTGAGCCGAAGGCAGATTTTTAATGGACCCAGGATTATCTTTTTTAATCCCAGGCACCCAGGATTATCTCTTTTAGAAAAAAAAGAATGTAGGAGAAAATCTTTTGCGAGGGCTAGGTAGAACTCTTTCATTTGACAACAAAACCATGACTCGTAAGAGGAAAATTGACAATTTAAAATTCATCAAAATTAAAATTTTTGCTCTGCAAAATACCTGGTAAAAAGGATGGAAAGACTACAGACTGGAAAAAAATACCACTTATCAAAGGGCTGGTATCTAGAATATATGGAGAATTCTCAAAACTCAGTGAAAAAACAATCAGTTTAGAAAACAGGCAAAACACAGGAAGAGACATTTAACCAAAAAGAATATACAGATGGCAAATAAGCATATATATAGAATTCAATATCATTAGCAATTAGATAAATGCAACTTAAAACTACAATGAGATATTGCTACACATTTATGAGAATGGCAGAAAATTTTTTAAATAATGACAGAACCAAATGCTGGCAAAGACATGGAGAAACTGCATCATCCATACTATGCTTATGGGAATGTAAAATGGTACATCCATTCTGGAAAACAATTTGGTGTTTTTTTAATTAAACATGCAACAGCCACACAACCCATTAATTACATTCCTAGGTATTATCCCAGACAAATGATGATTGTGTTCACGCAAAAATTTATACATGATGTTTATAGCAGTTTATTCCTAATAGCCAAAAACTTAAAACAATCCAGATATCCTTCAAGAAGCTAAGGGTTAAACATATTTGGGTACATCATACCACGGAATACTACTCAGTGATAAACAACTTGGATGAATCTCTAGAAAATTACACTGAGTGAAAGAAGCCAATCCAGAAAATTATATATTGTATTATTCTATTTATATGAATATATAACATTCTTGAAATGACAAAATTATAGAAAGGGAGAACAGATTAGTGGTTACCAGGGATTAAGGATAGAGTAGGATGGAAGTAGATGTGACTATAAAAGAGCAACACAACAAATTCTTGTGGCGATAGAAATGTATTTTGACAGCATCATTGTCAATAACCTGGTTATGATATTGTACTGTAGTTTTGAAGATGTTGTCTTTACAACATCTTTGCAAGATACTACCTTTGGGGGAAATTGAGAAAAGGGTACATAAATGTTATTTATTACAACTGCATCTGAATCTGCTATTATATCATAATAAACCTTTGGATTTCTTAAAATTACATTTAAAAAACATACACATTTCTTGGGATTAGATCTTAGACATCTGATGACTTTGGCTCTTTATCTCATGTTCCTAGATCTCTGAGTTACTGTTGTAACAAATATTATTTAAATGAGTCATAGTATGAGTTTTCTTAAATGTCTTTGAAAAGTTTGGCAATCTTTTTAAGACTGAAAAACTAGCATTATGGAGTTACTCCGACTAAAATATATTAATAATATTTTATCCTATATTCCAGCAGCCTAAAAACTTTTATTGAGGTATAACTGACATGTAACATTACATTTATTTCAGTTGTACAACATAAAAATTCAATATTTGTATGTATTGCCAAATGAACACCACAATAAGTCTAGTTAACATCTGTCACCATACATATTTATAAAAAAAATTTTCTTGTGATGAGAACTTTTAAATTCTATTCTCTTAGCAAGTTTCAAAATGCAATATGGTATTATTAACTATAGTCACCATGCTGTACATTACATTCCATGCCTTATTCATAAGTGGAAAATAACCCCCTTTTGACTCCCTTCACCCATTTTGCCCACCTCTCCTGACCCCACATTGATTGATTTGCAGATGTTGAACCATCCTTGCATCCCTGGAATAAATTCCACTTGATCATGGTGTATGATTCTTTTAATGTATTGTTGAATTCAGTTTGCTAATACTTTATTAAGGATTTTTGCATCTTTGTTCATCAAGCATATTGATGTATAATTGTTTTTTCTTATGACCTCCTTATATGGTTTTGGTATCAGGGTAATACTGACTTCATGAGTTTAGAAGTGTTCCCTCTGCTTCTATTTTTTTGAAAAGTCTGAAAAGAATTGGTGTTAATTCTTCTGTGAATGTTTGATAGAATTCACCAGTGAAGCCATCTGGTCCTGGACTTTTGTTTGTTGGGAGCTTTTTGATTACTGATTGAATCTCCTTAGCAGTAATAAGTCTGTTTACATTTTGTATTTCTTCATGATTCAGTCTTGGTAGGTTGTATGTTTCTATGAATTTACCTATTTTTCTAAGTTGTCAAATTTGTTGGGATTATAATTGTTCACAGTAGCTTCTCATGATTCCCTGTATTTCTGCGACATAGTTATAACATCTCCTCTTTCATTTCTGATTTTATTTATTTGAATTCTCTCTCTTTTTTTCTTGGTGAGTCTAACTAAAGGTTTGTCAGTTTTGTTTATCTTTCAAAGAACCAGCTCTTAGTTTCTTTTATCTTTTCTATCATTTTAGTCTCTATTTCACTTATATCTTCTCTGATATTTGTTATTTCTTTCCTCGTGGTAACTTTATACTTCTTCTAGTGCCTTGAGATGCAAAGTTAGGTTATTTGAGATTTTTTCTTGATATTAAAATCTTTTGACATTCATAAACAAGATAAGATTGTACTATCTTAGAAAGGTACTAAAAAGGTACTTAGAAAGGTACTTAGAAAGAAAGGTACTAAAACCATCAGCAAAACCACTTTGATTCTTTTTTTTTTAAAGATTATTTATTTATTTGAGAGAGAGAGAGAGAGAGAAACAGCATGAGAGGGGATAGGGTCAGAGGGAGAAGCAGGCTCCCTGCTGAGCCGGGAGCCCGATGTGGGACTCGACCCCAGGACTCCGGGATCATGACCTGAGCCGAAGGCAGTCGCTTAACCAACTGAGCCACCCAGGCGCCCTGATTCTTCTTTTACATAACTGATGAATTATGTATGACTCTTGCCTGCTTCTCTTAATGCAGTACACATTAAATAGCTAAAAGTACCATATACTAGATGCCAGCTTTATTTATTTTTATTTTTTTTATTATTAACATATATTATTTGTTTCAGGAGTACCAGTCTATGATTCATCAGTCTTACACATTTCATAGCACTCACCATAGCACATGCCCTCCCCAGTGTCCATCACCCAGCCACCCTAGCCCTCCCACCCCCCTCCACTCCAACAACCCTCAGTTTGTTTCTTGAGATTAAGAGTTTCTTATGGGGGGTGCCTGGGTGGCTCAGTCGGTTAAGTGTCTGCCTTTGGCTCAGATCATAATCCCAGGTTCCTGGGATCGAGTCCCACATCGGGCTCCTTGCTCCGCGGGAAGCCTGCTTCTCCCTCTCCCTCTGCCTGTAGCTCCCCCTGCTTGTGCTCTCTCTCTCTCCCCCATCAAATAAATAAATAAAATCTTTGGGGCGCCTGGGTGGCTCAGTCATTAGGCATCTGCCTTCGGCTCAGGTCATAATCCCAGAGTCCTGGGATCGAGCCCCACATCGGGCTTCCTGCTTGGCAGGGAGTCTGCTTCTCCCTCTCCCACTCCCCCTGCTTGTGTTCCCTCTCTCTCGCTATATCTCTATCAAATAAATAAATAAAATCTTTGGGCGCCTGAGTGGCTCAGTTGGTTAAGCGACTGCCTTCGGCTCAGGTCATGATCCTGGAGTCCCTGGATCGAGTCCTGCATCAGGCTCCCTGCTCGGCAGGGAGCCTGCTTCTGCCTCTGACCCTCCCCCTCTCATGTGCTCTCTCTCTCTCATTCTCTCTGTCTCAAATAAATAAATAAAATCTTTTAAAAAAAAAGTTTCTTATGGTTTGTCTCCCTCTGGTTTCATCTTGTTTCATTTTTCCCTCCCTTCCCCTATGATCCTGTCTTGTTTCTCAAATTCCCCATATCAGTGAGATCATATGATACATGTCTTTCTCTGATTGACTTATTTTGCTTAACATAATACCCTCTAGTTCCATCCATGTCGTTGCAAATGGCAAGATTTCATTTTTTTGATGGCTGCATAATATTCCATTGTATATATATACCATATCTGCTTTATCCATTCATCTGTCAATGGACATCTTGGCTCTTTCCATAGTTTGGCTATTGTGGACATTGCTGCTATAAACATTGGGGTGCACATACCCCTTCGGATCACTACATTTGTATCTTTGGGGTAAATACCCAGTAGTGCAATTGCTGGGTCATACGGTAGCTCTATTTTCAACTTTTTGAGGAACCTCCATACTGTTTTCCAGAGTGGCTATATCAGCTTGCATTCCCACCAACAGTGTAGGAGGGTTCCCCTTTCTCCGCATTCCCGCCAACATCTGTCGTTTCCTGACTTGTTAATTTTAGCCGTTCTGACTGGTGTGAGGTGGTATCTCATTGAGGTTTTGATTTGGATTTCCCTGATGCCAAGCAATGTTGAGCACTTTTTCATGTGTCTGTTGGCCATTTGGATGTCTCCTTTGGAAAAATGTCTGTTCATGTCTTCTGCCCATTTCTTGATTGGATCATTTGTTCTTTGGGAGCTGAGTTTAATAATTCTTTATAGATTTTGGATACTAGCCCTCTATCTGATATGTCATTTGCAAATATTGTCTCACATTCTGTCGGTTGTCTTTGGTTTTGTTGACTGTTTCCTCTGCTGTGCAAAAGCTTTTTATCTTGATGAAGTCCCAATAGTTCATTTTTGCCCTTGCTTCCCTTGCCTTTGGTGATGTTTCTTGGAAGAAGTTGCTATGGCTGAGGTCGAAGAAGTTGCTGCCTGTGTTCTCCTCAAGGATTTTGATGGACTCCTGTCTCACATTTAGGTCTTTCAACCATTTGGAGTCTATTTTTGTGTGTGGTGTAAGGAAATGGTCCAGTTTCATTCTTCTGCATGTGGCTGTCCAATTTTCCCAACACCATTTGTTGAAGAGACTGTCTTTTTTCCATTGGACATTCTTTCCTGCTTTGTCAAAGATTAGTTGACCATAGAGTTGAGGGTCCATTTCTGGGCTCTCTATTCTGTTCCATTGATCTATGTGTCTGTTTTTGTACAGTACCATAATGTCTTGGTGATTACAGCTTTGTAATAGAGCTTGAAATCCAGAATTGCGATGCCACAAGCTTTGCTTTGTTTGTTCAACATTCCTCTGGCTATTCAGGGTCTTTTCTGGTTCCATACAAATTTTAGGATTATTTGTTCCATTTCTTTAAAAAAAAGTGGGTGGTATTTTGATAGGGATTGCTTTAAATGTGTAGATTGCTCTAGGTAGCATAGACATTTTCACAATATTTGTTCTTCTAATCCATGAGCATGGAACATTTTTCCATTTCTTTGTGTCTTCCTCAACTTCTTTCATGAGTATTCTATACTCTTCTGAGTACAGATTCTTTGCCTCTTTGGTTAGGTTTATTCCTAGGTATCTTGTGGTTTTGGGTGCAATTGTAAATGGGATCGACTCCTTAATTTCTCTTTCTTCTGTCTTGTTGTTGGCGTAAGACCTGTACCTCTGAAACAAATAATATATTATATGCTAAAAAAAAAAAAAAGAAGAAGAAGAAGAAGATAGCAGGAAGGGAAAAATGAAGGGGGAGAAATCGGAGGGAGAGACGAGCCATGAGAGACTATGGACTCTGAGAAACAAACTGAGGGTTCTAGAGGGGAGGGGAGTGGGGGGATGAGTTAGCCTGGTGATGGGTATTAAAGAGGGCATGTTCTGCATGGAGCACTGGGTGTTATACGCAAACAATGAATCATGGAACACTACATCAAAAACTAATGATGTAATGTATGGTGATTAACATAACATAATAAAAAAAAAAAAGCTTCCAGGACAAACAAAAACTACAAGAATTTGCGACACCAAACCAGCCCTACAAGAAATATTGAAAGGGGTCCTCTAAGCAAAGAGAGAGCCTAAAAGTAACACAGACCAGAAAGGAACACAGACAATATACAGTAACAGTCACCTTACAGGCAATACAATGGCACTAAATTCATATCTTTCAATAGTTACCCTGAATGTAAATGGGCTAAATGCCCCAATCAAAAGACACAGGCTATCAGATTGGATAAAAAAACAAGACCCATCGATATGCTGCCTGCAAGAGACTCATTTTAGACCCAAAGGCACCTCCAGATTTAAAATGAGGGGGTAGAAAACAATTTACCATGCTAATGGACATCAAAAGAAAGCTGGGGTGGCAATCCTTATATCAGACAAATTAGATTTTAAACCGAAGACTATAATAAGAGATGAGGAAGGACACTATATCCTACTTAAAGGGTCTATCCAACAAGAAGATGTAACAATTGTAAATATCTATGCCCCTAACATGGGAGCAGCCAATTATATAAGCCAATTAATAACAAAATCAAAGAAACACATCAACAATAATACAATAATAGTAGGGGACTTTAACACCCCCCTCACTGAAATGGACAGATCATCTAAGCAAGAGATCAACTAGATGCCAGTTTTAATGTTTTTTTCCCTTAAAGTGATTTCTGTTACTGATGAGTTGTGTGTCTAAGAGCTTTTATTAAAGCTCATAATGTGGAAAAAATCAATAAGGGACAAGAAAAGGCATTCAAAATATGAATAGATCTTTTTTTAAAAAAAGAAAGAAATGTCTTTACTCTGTCAGGAAGAAATTTATAGATTTCGGAAATTTTTTCCTAACCAGTTTTTCCATTCTTTGTAGTTTCTACATTCTTTGTCTCTTGTGTAGGATGTCTGAAGAAACACACAAGAGTCCTACATGTTCGGAGTAAGAATAGTTGTGGTTTGTGTTCAATGACAGGTTACTTGTGCAACTTCCAAAACCATGTAATTTTCATGGATTTACTCATAAGTATTGCATAAAATAAGTCTATAAATTATCTTATGGTTGTCATTGGGTCTATTAACCTATGCCTGAATATTTTTATTTTTGTTTTTGTTTTCAAATATGTATAGTTCCCAGAAGAATTTTTTTTAGTGTAGAAAAATACATTTAAAACAAACAACTTAAATAAATTCCAGAGAAAAAATTTTAATTCATTCAGAATGAACAAAATATTACAAGGTGATGGTTATTTTGCATCAAAAACTACTATGTGCAAACCAGCAAGAGAACATGAAGCTCAGAAATTATCTGAGAAGACAGAGTTAAGAAGGAAAGCTTCTTGGAGAAGCTACCTCTTAAGATAGTTCTTAAAGAAAACAGTGGACATGAACTGAAAGAAATTCATCCATAAAGTATTCTCAACTGGGTGTTATAACAGAGCTATGCCATCAAAATGCAGACCTTCACAAGGTGAAAGTCTCCTTCCCTGGTCTAGGTACCAGGGAAAACCAAGCTAGAAACTTTTCAGATGAAAGTGCTAATCCTAAATATTAACTTTCTGTCCAATATGTGTCCTCAAAAGGGCCCCGTAGAAACACAAGTATGTCATTTCAAAAGCTTAAGACAGATGTTATCACTTACATTGTCCACCACTTACTGTTTTAACATAACTGTCTAAATATACCCTTGGGGTATATGGGGCACCTGGGTGGCTCAGTCAGTTAACTGTCTGCCTTCAGCTCAGGTCATGATCCCAGGGTCCTGGGATCGCATCGGGTTCCCTGCTCAGCAGGGAGCCTGCTTCTCCCTCTCCCTCTGCCTGCCACTCCCCCTGCTTCTGCTCTCTCTCTCTCTCTCTCTCTCTGTCAAATAAGTAAATAAAAATCTTAAAAATAAATAAATAAACTAACTTCTCAGGACATGTTTTGTCCTCTCTTCATTATAATAGTCTTCTGTACGGCTTCTAAGACTTAAAATCAATGATGGCTAGGTATAGAATAATATCCAAATAAATTTGGATTTTTCATATTTATTGAAATCTGCATAAAGATAAAAAAATTGGAGCACTGTTCTACCTTAAAAACTACTACCTGCATAACAATTGGTTATTAGGTTTAATTAATTTTAAAGATTTAATCAATTTTAAAATTTATTAATTTTATTAAAACATTTCATTAAAAGATGTATTTATTATAATTAATTAACTTCTAATAAATTTTTTTAATTTCATCTTCAGAGTCAAAATAGCAAACATATTGAAGATATGTGCTGTAAAGAACTAATCTACATCACTCTGAGGAAGGACAAATATGTAATGTCTAAACACAGAAATAATTATCAGTCTAATTAGAAGCATAAAGAAAAGCATTTACTGAGGGTAAATACGCATCCAGGTGATTAATCAAAACTTGCAGTGTGTGAAGAATCAGCTTTTGTTCAACCACAATCCAAGTGCATACTCCATTCCTTTGCCTTTTAATTCAGACCATTCATATTAACGCTCCTTTTGGGAAGAAGGGGGGCGGTGAAAATATTATGAATGAATTTCCAAGGTGGAAGATGATAATTCCTGTGTTATAAAACAATTTTATAGTAGTTACCTTACTCAGGAAGTCCATGTACATTTATTTATAGTTTTAAAATTTTCACAAACCTAACATGAAAAATTTTAAACATCACATAAAATACTCCAAAAGAAAATCAGTAATTTCCTCTGTTTAATGCTAGAAGACTAGGGAAACTATTTGAAAAGTAGGATTAATCAATTTATTTACTATTTGGACTCATGTAAAGTAATAAATTCACCTAAGCAAAGTTAAAGCCCATGATCTATGTAAAATTTATATTATAAATGTATCTACTGCTACTGTAAAAGTCTTCCTTATGCTTCAGAATCCTACAGCTTAGTTTTCATGATTATTATGTTTCAGATATTTTTTCCATTTCTCTCATTTATTTTTTTAATTTTAATTGTATATTTCATTTTATTTTTTGTTTAAATTCAATTAGCCAACATATAGTACATCATTAGTTTTTGATATAATGTTCAGTGATTCATTAGTTGCGTATAACACCCAGTGCTCATCACATCATGGGGAAAGGGAGGGAAAACTGAATGGGAAGAAATCAGAGAGGGAGAAAAACCATGAGAGACTCTTGACTCTGAGAAACAAACTAAGGGTTGGGGAAAGGGAGGTGGGTGGGGGGGGATGGGGTAACTAGGTGATGGGCATTAAGGAGGGCATGTGATGTGTTTCAGATATTTTTTAAGGAAGAAAATACTCACTGGATATCAAACTTTTACCAGTACATCCAAATTTGCATTTCTTACTTTCTAACCCCAGAAAGACACCAAATATTAAATCCATTTAGACACTAAAAGTCCATTTAGAAAGCATCTAAGCATCTTTTCTAATCTAATGTTCAACAATGAGTGAATCATGCCTATTTTGCCCCAAGTAAATTTCATTGGCTTCTTTCCAAAAGAATGTTTGTCATCAGCTATTCCTATTTCCCCTGCTGCCCCTCTATGCTCAGTGACTTTTCTTGGTGCATCCATTTTCTAAGCACAAATCTACCATAGCACTAATCATATAAGATTACATTATCTACTAAGTTGTACATCTCTTCCACTACACTACAAGTTCACTGAGGACAGGGTCTACGTCAATTGTCTTTGAGTTCTGGCCCATAGGAGAAGATCAATGCACAGTTCCTGAGCTGTTTTTAAAACTGCTCTGTCTTATCATCCTTTGATGGAATCTCATTCTTGGCAGGGACAGTGCCATTGCTACATTGTAGACAGACTATCTTAGGTTACAGAGTTGACTCCTGACTCAAACATAAATTCATAGGAGTTCTAGGCTTTGAGTGTGAGCCAAGGAACTTGAAGGAAACACAAATAGCCACACAGCAGTGACTCAATCCAAAGGAGTGACAGCTTAAATCACTTCCCCATGTATTGTACCTGTCCTTCTTCCTACCCAAGTGATAGTTACTCTATTAAGCTCCGGGATGATACAACTATTAAAAGCAAATTATAAGTCAAAAGCCTTTCTTCCCTTTAGCGAGTCATATATCAACAAAGAAACCTCAAAGAAAGAAGAAAGTTCTGTGAACATAGTAGGGTTTTCTAAATAATTAGTTCTTGTAAGGTGTAGGATTTGACATTTTTTCAGTTGATTTACAGGAGTTAAATTATATCCCAAACTCTTAATATAGTTTGATACATTTTACTAACCACACAAAGCTCAAAATCAAACTCTAAAGGTATCCTGTCCAATAAAAATTAGCTTCTGGAAGGCAGCTATAAAGGATTAGGTGGAAATGGGCCACCTTTCTGTTAAAGTGGGTGTGGCTCATATCTACTCAGTCTCTCTGACGGTTAAAATACTCCTGCCTTTTTGTTCAAACAAGCTGACTTTCTGGTAAAGGATACTTTTGTCTTCCTGATTTGTTGTGCAACCTAATGTAAGAGTGTGTAACTGTAATTGTCATATATAAATGGATACTCCCTGGATTTATAGAAATGCAAGAGGATAATAAAAATGAACTCACATTGGCATTTATAGTATTTAACCTATCAAGCAAATGGTGACTCATTTTTGAAGAGAAACTCTTAAGTAGAAATGGTTAGTATATTTACATTTCTCTACATCTGAAATTTGGGACATAATTGTGATTCATTTGTTCACCCTCTCCTCGTACACTTTCATCATGGGTTGCAGGTTCTGCAGGGATTTGGGGCCGACAGCAAAATTGTCTATTGTAAATCTCATCCCAAAATATTCCCTAGATGTCTAGGAATGAGCAGACAATATTAAAGTCTGCCTTATTACTAAAGTAATTTTTTTTTAATCCAAAGCAAATGGGAAATGAAATGGCATGCTTAATTGAGTATTCTGAATAATTGAAACTACACAAAGGATATTAATTTTAAAAGGATCAAAATATAGCAAAATGCACTCAACACCAAAAAATGCACTAAATATAATAATTTACATAGTCTCTCCTACTTATTGGCGTCATTTGTTATGGTATATGGTTATTTCAATATCTTAGCCTGGTTTCTCAAAAAGTGGAGCCTGAGATAGGGACTTGCATATGGTAGTTGATCTGAGAAAGAGTAAAGAGTAAAAAGAATGAAATGAGGAGGGAGAGTGTTCACCATCAGGGGCAACTCTAGCTCTATCCCATGGAATCTTCTGAGTTATATATCAGAACTGTGCTCCCCTATGACTCAAGGGGGAAGCATTTGTCCATTGACTCCCATCTTACACCAGCTCCAACAGAGTTAACTCCCACATTTCCTATTGCCCATCTGGGAATGTCCAGTGGGTTCCTTCTGGCAGAAAGTGAGAAACCTAAAGTGCTAACTTGAGAAGGGCATGTGTCAAATTACTCCTGAGTAAAGGGGATCCAAATCTGTGTGGAATTCATCACCACATTGTGGCTGGAATAAGATACGGGCTAAGAGTATTTAAAGTGGTGCATAAATGAGGTCAAATACATTCAGTCATCTGGTGATTTGGATTAAAGATACAGTGAAAGATGACTATTTTTCATACATTTTAGTACTTTCCAGGACCCGGACCTCTTTTTCAACTTATAATGGGGAACTTGAGAGTCTTTTTAGAAACAGAAGAATGAATACTAAGATTTTATTTCTCTCTATGCTAATCCATGATCATAGAAGTTATAGAGTCAAGATTGAACAAGTGGATTATATTTACAGAATAATGTATTCCTCAAAACAAAATTATTAGTATTAATGTTAAAGAATATGTCCATAAATGTAAATATTTCCTTTTCCTTTTTCTTTGACTTTTAGATATTTCAATGCCGACAGCAGAAAATCTTCTCCATGTTTGTAAGTTCATTAACAAAGAGTTATTTTCTAGTGAAATTTAATTCCCTGAATGGCAAAAAAGACCTCCACTTGACAATCAATACGGTGTCCATAAAGATGTAATGGGAAGCCTGCTTTTAGAAACTTGGGAAAAGATGACTGTGGTTGGTCTTAAATTGACTGATATCATTGATTGACTGCTATAAATTGATTTTAAATGAGAAACACATTATTACATGCCATAATGGCAGAGGGGATCTAGGGACAAGCAGTGGTAATTATGAACTTAGGATCTAAAACCAGCTACACATCAGTTTTGAGACCCAGGTCCAACGTGTACTAACTGGATGGTTAGTTAGTTTCTCAAACCTTCAGTTCCAAGCTGTTGCAATGACAAAAATGATAGCACAACTAAGGTACTTACAAAAGTACACAGCTCATAATAAGCACTCAGTAGATGTCAGTTGTATATTTTATTCTACCTATAAAAACTGTAGGCCTGGGAACTCACTGTGGAATTCTGATCATGCAAGCCAAGTTTCATGTGCTGAGACTTGTATGCAAGCAGCTTGCTTGCTGGCGAAGGCATTCTGCTTCCACTCTCCCACCAGCTGCCCTGGGAAATATGATCCCCAGGGTTGCTGGAACCTGTCGCAGGCTATCAGAGGACCACTGCTCTTACCTGGGCACTGAGACTAATTAGGGCAGTTGGAAATTGCCCTCCAGGGCCCGGTGACACCAACCCTGATGACTCTTACTACCTTTCAGTCATAGCAGAGTTGAGCAACCTGGGCAAAACTTAACCACAAAGCTGTATTAGGTTATTTTTCTCTCTGATATATTTTGACTGAACAGTCCTCAAGCTACTTAATAGGACACCTTAAAGTCAGTCATTCCAATTAAAAATTTTAGTACTGATACAATCAAAATCCACAATTAAAAATGTGTCAGGTTGGCAGAAGAGACGTAATCAAAACAGG
This sequence comes from Neomonachus schauinslandi, assembly GCF_002201575.2. Classification (NCBI taxonomy): domain Eukaryota; kingdom Metazoa; phylum Chordata; class Mammalia; order Carnivora; family Phocidae; genus Neomonachus; species Neomonachus schauinslandi. The sequence goes on from NC_058404.1 coordinate 149,051,813, forward strand.
AATAAAAAGAGCAGTAAGAAAGAGATCAGCCAATTTCTACATCCCCTAGCTAGAACACTAAGCAACCATCCAGACCAGTATTCTGAACTTGACTTGGCCTATCTGAGGTTTTAATTGTACTTTAAATAAATAGCAAGAGGGGAAAGGTAGGCAAGAAAAATCAAACAGAATTGAAGAAAGAATAGAGTTTGGTACATGACAAAGTATATTATAGTAATAAATGATGGAATGGATGTTAGAAGAGTATGGAGGCTGTAAGAGCTTGGTAGATTCTTTGATGTTTCTGGAAGTATTAGCCATCAAGTCTTCATTATATTCCTTAAGTTCTTGAAATTTGCCATATGACCTCTTCTGATATAACAAAAGCTACAAGGTGCCATGTAAGATTTCAGCAGAGGTAATAACAAGGTAATATTGCAGAGGTGGCAGCTAGAAGCTTAACAAACAGCAACAATGAGCAAATGAGAACTCAGAATGGAAATTGATGCATGAATATAAATTAGATTACAGTTCTGAACAAAAGCACAAACAGGAAAGTAGAGTCACCCCAGGGAGGCTCTCCTAGCCCACAGAGAAGCATCTTTGTTTTTCTATTTCCCTGAAGGAAGTTGAGTAAAAGCCAACTTCCTTTAGGAGTTGTCCAAACAGAAGGGAGGATAGGGAGGAACAATTATACCTTTGGGTTCTGAGTTATTTGTTTTATCCCCTGCAGATTCCATAATAAGGGAGTGGAAAGAAAGAGAAAAAGAAAAGGGAGTTACATTCAGTGAGTCAAAAGTGAGACTTTCTCATTCAAAAATAACAACCACCTAGGCTCTGCTTCAGTAAGTGGTTTTTATGAAAAGGATGCCTTAACAATCCGAGGTTTAGATTGCATCAGAGAGAACAATCTAGAATCAGAAGCAACATACAAATTTAAGGACTTCAGAGGGCTAGTAAAGACCATTTTAAAAGTCCACATGTCCCTCCCCTGTGCTTCTGCTGCTTTTCCACCTTCAGGAACGACTATCTCCAGACGTTACCTTGTCACATCCCTGTGAAGCAATTGACCATCTACCTTTCCAATTAATTTAAAGTTCTCATTCTTGATACAAATACCTTTCTCTAACTCAGAGTTTCCTAACCTTAACACTATTAACATTTTAGGCCAGACAATTCTTTGTTTCAGGAACAGTCCTATGCATTACAGCATTTTTAGCAGCATCCCTGGCCTCTACCTACCAGTAGTGCATGCCCCTCCCACAAATTATGGCAACCAAAAATATTTCCAGATATTGCCAAATTTCTCCTGGGGCTAGGGGTGGAGTGTAAAATTGTCCCTGATTGAGAACCACTGCTTTCATCGTTGTCCACTGCATTGATTATGGCAAGTTTTTCTCATTCTCTAAATGTTAGGAACATACCCATTCCAGAAGTCAAATATTTTTATTTCAAGATGTCTTGTGGGTCATATGACACAGACTTCATTTCTATAAACATTTATTGAGCTCCTTATAAGTGATAGGTTCTCCATGATAGTTTCTAAAAATATATTTTTTAAAAAGATAAAGTTCCTGCCCTCTAAAAAATTTAATTAATGAGGCTGACAGTCTCTAGTAAAAGATACCATAAATTGTCAAGGAACAAGTTCAGTGCTTTAGTTAGAGTAAGATGACATAGTCAAGAGAATCAGAGAGAGACAGAATTATAGTGAAGCTGTACTATTACTGCAGATTTGCTTTAAAGACTTAAAAGAGTCTAGCAGGTTCTTTGGATCTAAGTTGACATGAGAGCACAGTCCTGATGCAGAAAAGCATATCACTTTGGGAAAGGGCTGGCTCTCTTCATGTGTCATTCTTTTTAGCCAGATATTGTGGATTGTAACTTGAATGTGAACACATTTCTGTCTACTCTCTCTTGTCAATATCCCCTTGACATTCACAGCCATTCACTCTTTCTTATGAATGTTTCAGAGCAATCACAACTGCTCACAAAATTAGAAGGCACACATTTCTATAATAACTTAGTAACTCGTTACTGATTATTATCTTCCAAATTCAAACATTTCATTTCACTTGCTTCTTATAACAGATCAGAGCAATGCCATGCAGGTACACGGAGAGTAGATGTGACTGATGAGGATGGGGGAGGAAGATGTCAATCTCTATTTTGAATGAATTCTCAGGAAATCTCATGTCCACAGTTTGTCCTAACTTCTCCAAGACTATGGGCTTTTCCTCAGTTAATCTTATTATGAGAGTTTGTTTACTATAGCAATGCGTGCATAAGCAATATCAATATCGTTGTATGCTAATGAACTCTATTTTGAGCAGGTTGTGGACAACGAACAATAACTCCTTCTGGCAACAAGATAGTAGGGGGCATGGATGCCCAGGAAGGGGAATGGCCTTGGCAAGCTAGCCTGCAACAGAACAGTGTCCACCGATGTGGAGCCACTCTGATTAGTAACAGCTGGCTTGTCACTGCTGCTCACTGCTTCATAAAGTAAGCTCTGGACCACAAAAAGCCTCGAAGCCACTCATGCACCAAAAGTCTGATACATACCTTTCAAGAATATGGCCATACAACTATGCCTCCAAATGTTTGATATTGTGAAGTATACTCTCAAAATTACTCAATGAATCAGTTTTTTTTTAAAAAGATATATTCAGGCTAGAACAGGATCTGTCAACAGTGGCACTATTATATTTGATCCAAATGATTCTTAATTATGGGAGTGGCTGTCCCGTGCATTATAGGGTATTTAGCAGCATCCCTGGCCCCTACCCACCAAATGCCAGTAGCATGCCCCCCAGGACTGACAACCAAAAATGTCTCCAGTTAACACCAAATGTCTCCTGGAGGACAAAATAGCCCTCAGTTGAGACTCGCTAAGCTAGACTGAATTCAATTTTATAAAGAAACTATAAATCCCAAACTGAGAACTGGTCTTCTCTTTCTTTCTCATCATTATTTCATCTGATTTTATTTATTTAGTCATAAATATTTGAATTCATCCTGCATCCTCCCATTTATATTATAGTCCGATGTGAAATTATTATTTCTTTAAAGGATATATTATTGCACCAAGTGTTTGCTTTGTTTTTACCCTTTTGTTTGAGGTTTCATTTTACTAATTTCTATTGGCTTTATGTAGCACTTACTGGTTTTATTTTTAAATAAAAATCCCTCTTAAACTTGCGACTTTGAAATGTTCTAACAGCACTATTTTTCACCGCTTAGTATACAAACCCTTGATTAACAAGTAAGAGCAAAAGTCAGAAATATCTTCCTATTTATAGTTTTTAATGATTATAAAAGAAGATTTAGGCTATTTCCTTAATTTCCATAAGTTTACTCTGTCCCATAATCTTGCCCACTTTTTATTTAATCTTACTATCTTGTCTTATTATATTTATTTTTCTAAATACTCTTGAGACTTTCTGGACAGATAAAATGTGTTCCCATGGCTTATCTTTTAAAATATATCTTATGAAGAAAAGATAAAAAATAAAATATAGCTTATTGAATTATTCAAAGTTTATTCATGTTATTGTTTTTATTTTTTCTCTTACATATAGCTTTACTTTTGTATGTTAAATGCACTACAGGTATTCAATACTTATCTAATTGTTTTAAAACATATAAGATATTAATTCCTACAAGTCTGAAATACAGGATTTTTAATAAATAAATCTATTTTCTTTAGGGCCAGGGATCCCAAAGAATGGAATGTTAGTTTTGGGATTCTTTTAAGTGACCCACAAGTACAGCGAAGTATCAAGGATATTATAATTCATGAAAACTACCATTACCCCTCACATGATAATGACATTGCTGTTGTGCATCTGTCCTCACCAGTATTATATACAAGCAGCATCCGAAGAGCATGTCTTCCAGAAGCTACTTACACATTCCCACCCAATTCAGATGTGGTGGTCACTGGATGGGGAACATTAAAGTCTGATGGTGAGTTCCTAAACTTCCTCCACTACATGGTCTGAATGTGAGTTTTAGGAGTTAAAAAAAAATACTCCAAATCATAACTAAACCTGAGAAATACTTTCTCTAGATCATTTTAAAGAGGATAATGTGTAATGGATTGAAAATTATCCTCAACCACATTCATACAGAAACTACAATTTCATCGAGCTTTTACCATAATTTCCTTTAACAATGGCAGTTTTTGTAGAAATGCATTATCTGAAGAAGTAATTCATTTTCCTCCATTTTATTCATTCATTCATTCTATAAATATTTATCTTGATTACCACCTTTATTCCAAATACAGGTCTGAGTGGTTTGGATATATTAATGAATAAAATAGGTAAATATTCCTGCCCTCATAAACTTACAGTTTTAGCAAGAAAAGACAATAACCATGAAATATAATAAATATTTGTTTTATGCAGGTAAGTACTAGACTAAACAAACAAGACTGCAGAGTATTGGACATTTTTGATGAGGAGAAATGAGTAACTCTATGTGACAAGGCAATGCATCCCCATGACCTTAATAATGTAAAGATTTAGTAGCTGTTTCTGTTCATAAATGCATCTGAAAGTAGAAAAAAATAAATCTAAAATTAATTCTAAGATTCAGAATTACTGTAACAGCAGAAAATCTTAAAATGATTATAAAATGTATGTTTCTGGAATATGAATTTTTCATTTTGTTTTCTAAGGTTACTAAGAAACTAAGAAAGGAGACAAAAGTCTAATTAAAATGTATGTTTTACATTGATTTGGAAATTGTGCATAGTATTAGGTACTAATAAACCTAGTCAGAGATATTAATATTAACTTAGCAAAAGTTATATAATTTTCTTCCTTTAGGAACAAGTCCTAATATACTCCAAAAAGGACTAGTGAAAATTATAGATAATAAAACCTGCAACAGTGAAGAGGTATATGGTGGTGTGATCACACCTGGAATGTTGTGTGCCGGGTTCCTGGAGGGAAGTGTGGATGCCTGCCAGGTAAATCTGCCTACTCCATTTTCTTCCTTTTTTTTTTTTTTTTTAAGATTTCATTTATTTATTTGACAGAGAGAGAGACAGCGAGTGAGGGAACACAAGTGGGTGCAGGAGTAGGAGAGGGAGAGGGAGAGGCAGGCTTCCCACTGAGCAGCGAGCCTGACGAGCCCCTCAGATCCCAGGATCCTGGGATCATGACATGAGCCGAAGGCAGACGCTTAACAATTGAGCCACCCAGGCACTCCATTTTCAAGATTTTTTTTCTTGTGGTTTTTAATTCCAATTTACTTGTTCAATTTTCTCAAAAGAAAACATTTTTAGTATTTAATAAGATACTTATCAAGTTAAAATACTAAAGTGCTAAACCACTCCTACCTATATAAGAAGCTGTCAGTAAGAGTGGAGAAGAGACTAAATTTAGAATAAGCAATAAAGGGATGAATGGAATATTGGCAACTTTAGTTAGATTGGCCCTCTTTCAGTGAGAAGCACCCAACTGAATCCAACACCCAACCTAATGATCATGGAGCTTTCTTAATTGAGGGTGGTTCCAATACCCTAAATATTTTGTTTATTTAACAATGCTCCATGTAACAGACACTGTTTTAAGCTCTTTACAAATATTAATTTATTCTAGTTATGATAATTCTGTGGTGTACGTTTGTACTATTATAAGGCCTATTTCTCAGCTGAAGAGACTGAGATAAGGAGATCAAGTAAATTGTTTAAACTCACACAGGTATTAAGTGGTAGAACTCGGACTTAAACAGAGGACATTGGGCTACACAGCCTATACTCTGAATGCTACACTAAGCTGCCTTTCCTTATGCTTAATATGCTTCAAACACCTCTGATGCTATTTATAAGCAATAGTCTCAGAGTTAACAAAAGTACTACTGCAGTTATCTAGGCAGGCAGAATCAGTGGTAAATCCAGAAAGACCCTATATTTTATTCATTAGTTTTTATGGATTATGAGGGGCCAGACCCTGTGCTAGGTGCAGAGGAGTTAAAAGTGAATAAAGCATTATTCCTGCACTCTAGGAACGAGAAAACATACAAATAAGTACTTGAAATACATAATTATCAGCAATAATTACAGATTCCCATCTTTCCAAGTGTCCCACTAACCCTATTCTTCAAAGTTATGACAACTTTAAATCCCAGTTTCTCTCGATTTTCTCTCAGTCCATCACCCCTCAGCACCATGACTCTCTTCTAACCTTATGCAGCCTAGAGGTTTTATTATTTCAACCACTCCATTGACAGCACCCTCAGTGACTTCACCATCTTCTACTTCCCCACACCCATGCCAATAATCTCCAACCACAGAGCAACAAGACTATTTTATTGGCTCCTATACGTAAGCTCCTGAGCACAACTAGAAGAAATCTTGCAGCCTTGTAAACTGGTGTCATATAATCACAGCTGGGTCCTTAACACACTACAGAATTCTTTAATGCATCCTTTATAGTCTATGTCAGCCTTTCATTGCATTATTGAAATGTGTCCCTATATGCCTTTATATTCCTTAACATATGACATTTCCTCATACTAACTAGAAAAAAGAATGAACGAAATCATGAGATCAACTTTAATTTCTTTTCTACATGATAAATTTATATTTGTACTTATCCTCACCTTCCAGGCTCAGGACAAATTTCTTCCACTCTTCAAATCTAACCTTTTGTCTGTATTCTTCATCCCCTCTCTCTCCACACAAGTATTTGAACTTTACATTAATTTGAACTTTCTTCCATATTTTCCAAACTGCCCCACCCCAATGGGCTCTTCCACATATTCTGCAAATATTATTAGGTCTCTCCCTTAATATATCCTACTCTGTCTTTCTTTTTCCCTTCTTGGTCAAATCTCTACAGAATAGTTTACTATCATTGTTCCATATTCTCAACTTAATCACTCTCTAACCCAGTGCTTTCAGACTTTCGCCCCACCAGACCAGTGAAAGTATTCAAGCCAAGATTACTAATGATGATCTAATTGCCAGGCATTTATGTCCAGTGTGCCATTAGAAATAAAAACCTTGGGCTCAGGAAAGAGTTCTGGCTGTACATACATATCTGAAAGTTATTGTCATCTGGGTGGTAAATTCATGAGTCATCAATACAATTGTTCAGATAAACTGTATAAAATAAGAAGCACCTAAGTAATAGAACTCTGGTATAGTTTTTTAAGGGGCTAACAGTAAGAGATAATAAAGATCAGAAAAACAAAAAACAATAAGAAATTGGTGTCATGGGATTCCAGGGATCAGAGAAAAAGGGAATAGTCAATAGTGACACATGCCAAAGAGTGAGATAGATGCTGTAAAGGGTGTCAACTTCAACAATTGTTTATTGGTAAAGTTTAGAAGGTTCATTGGTGGAAAGAAAAACCATTTAGGAGAAAGTTGAAAATAAGATAAGAAAACAGAAATTTCATTTTTTCTTTTTTTTTTTTAAAGATTTTATTTATTTGAGAGAGAGAGAATGAGATACAGAGAGCATGAGAGGGAGGAGGGTCAGAGGGAGAAGCAGACTCCTTGCTGAGCAGTGAGCCCGATGCGGGACTCGATCCCGGGACTCCAGGATCATGACCTGAGCCAAAGGCAGTCGCTTAACCAACTGAGCCACCCAGGCGCCCCAAGAAAACAGAAATTTCAATATAAACTACTACTTTAACCCATTTAGCTATGAAAGGAAGATAATTAGGGCAATAGAGGAGGTCTTAAGATCCAGAAAGGCTGTCATTTTTTCAGATGGGCAAAACTGAAAAAAAAAATGTATATGCCTGGCAGGGAAAGACAGTGCAGGAAATGAAGACATATTAGGAAAAGCAAACAAGAGAAGATTATTGATAGAACAGTGCCCTTGATCCAGAGAACAGGTGGAGGGATTAGCCTTGGAAAGAACTAAATACCTCCATTTATCTGACAATGAGTGTAAATACAGATGTGGGCTGATACAGGTAAGCTAGGAAGTCAAAAGAGACAAGGACAAGAAATGGAGAGATGCTATCTATTGTTCTCCACTTTATGAATTTGAAACTAAGAGATTAAATTTTTAAAAATTATAAAATAAGCTTTGTGTACTGTTAGTACAGCCTCTATGGAAAACAGCATGGAGGTTCTTCAAACAATTAAAAATAGATTACGATATGATCCAGCAATTCCATTTCTGGGCATATACACAAAAGAATTGAAAGCAGGGACACAAATAGATATTTGTACATTTAATCCACAGGAGCATTATCCACAATAGCCAAAAGATAAAGCAACCCAAGTGTACATTGATGGATAAGTGGATAAATAAAATGTTGTACATACATAAAATTGACTATCATTCATCCTTAAGAAGAAGGAAATGCTGACACATGCTTCAACATGGACGAAATTTGAAGGACACTGTGTTACGTGAAATAAGCCAGCCACAAAAGAACAAATACTTGTATCACTCCATTCAATATTGAGATATCTAGGTTTTTTCCCCCCTTTTTCTGCATCTCCCTGTCTTTATTACAGAAGAGAAAAATAAGCAGTATTCATCTTTAAAGTATAGTAATTGTATGTTTCCTTTTTCTCTTTAGGGTGACTCCGGCGGACCTCTGGTTGGTGCAGATTATAAAGGCACTTGGTTCCTTGCTGGCATTGTAAGCTGGGGAGATGAATGTGCTCTCCCAAACAAGCCTGGTGTCTACACTCGAGTAACATATTATCGAGACTGGATCTTGTCCAAAACTGGTCTTTAGTGCAGAAGTTCTTTATAGATTAAAGGTTGAGAATTATACCCTTTTAAAATGTGTTTGTAATTCCCAAACCACATTTAATTTAGAATACCTTTCTTTATGCACATTTAATGTTGCAAATATAAAGATATACAATTTTAGAACTATGAAATTTTTGTATATTAGATTTTGAAAAACGAATAGTGACAGCAATGAACCAGGATACATAATTTCCCCTATACTCCTCTCTAGACTGAAGGTAATTATATGAACAAATATGGATTACAGTTCACTAAGGTCTCTACTGATTTGTAGATCCAGGTCCCTTAGGAAATCATAGAATAGGTGTTAGCAATAAACTCCCTTCTGAGTGTATAAATAATCCCCTGGTGAATCACATGGCTGCCACAAGCTCCATATATTGGTAGGTTGTAGCCTAGTGAATTGCTGTATAGTGCCTATAAAAATTTCCAAAGAAACGCTGTCTACCTGTCTTCTTTCCATGCCATGCCAATGCTAATCTCTTCACTATTTATGGCTTCCTCACTTTGATGACCCAAAACAGCATGTTAATCCCATGGGGTATATTGAATAGATCCCAGTGCTTGTTGATCTGTTCCTAGTTCTCTTTCATATATAAGTGAGGCCAGAAGATGTTTCTCACATACACACATACAGTAGTAAAATTGTCCTCAGACACATGGGCTACATTTCACTACATAGGCTTGAACATGCTATGCAGATAACACTGTATTACGTATCTCCAATCTCTTAAAATTCCTCAACAATATCAATTATCAGCCAGAAATAAATAATATGGAAATTTTGCTTTCCCTTCACTTTCCTTTCGCCCATACAGAAACATTCTAGCTGAGGGCACAGAGGTCTATAAATGCACTGTTTAGGGCTCATGCCAACTTACCACCTAAACAGATCAGTTGGCTTTTATCATGAATATCACCACATGGTCGTACTTTCCCAGGCTGCAGTCCAGTCCTTCTCTTTTTCATCACTGACATTCCTACAGCTACCACTAATAGCTTTCATTATGATATAAATTTTGTCCATGGACCCCCAAAAATAATGACGTTAATAATAGTACCTAACATTTATAGACCACTTACTATGTTCCAGGCACACTTGACATGCATTATTACACTGAGCCTTCATAATGACCTTGTGAGGATGGTTCCCTTGTAAACTTAATTTTTTTGTTGTTGTTGGTCAGTCTATTTATTTATTTATTTATTATGCTATGTTAATCACCATACATTACATCATTAGTTTTTGATGTAGTGTTCCATGATTCATTGTTTGCATATAACACCCAGTGCTCCATTCAATACGTGCCCTCTTTAATACCCATCACCAGGCTAACCCATCCCCCCACTCCCCTCCTCTCTAGAACCCTCAGTTTGTTTCTCAGGGTCCATAGTCTCTATGGTTCGTCTCCCCCTCTGATATCCCTCCTTCATTTTTCCCTTCCTGCTATCTTCTTCTTTTTTTAACATATAATGTATTATTTGTTTCAGAGGTACAGGTCTGTGATTCAACAGTCTTACACAATTCACAGCACTCACCATAGCACATACCCTCCCCAATGTCTATGACCCAAACCACCCAGCAAACCCTCAGTTTGTTCCCTGAGATTAAGAATTCCTCATATCATTGAGATCATATGGTACATGTCTTTCTCTGATTGACTTATTTCGCTCAGCATAATACCCTCCAGTTCCATCCACGTCATTGCAAATGGCAAGATTTCATTCCTTTTGATGGCTGCATAATATTCTGTTGTGTATATATACCATGTCTTCTTATCCATTCATCTGTCAATGGACATCTTGGCTCTTTCCATAGTTTGGCTATTGTGGACATTGCTGCTATAAACATTGGGGTGCACGTACCCCTTCAGATCACTACATTTGTATCTTTGGGGTAAATACCCAGTAGTGCAATTGCTGGGTCGTATGGTAGCTCTATTTTCAGCTTTTTGAGGAACCTCCATACTGTTTTCCAGAGTGGCTATATCAGCTTGCATTCCCACCAACAGTGTAGGAGGGTTCCCCTTTCTCCACATCCCTGCCAACATCTGTCATTTCCTGACTTGTTAATTTTAGCCATTCTGACTGGGGCAAACTTAATTTTATAGATAAGGAAACTGAGATAGAGAGAAGTGAAGCCCAGTGTTTATAATTGGCTGAGCTGCAACTCAAAATCAAAGGACTGGATTCCAGAACCCACACTTTAAACAACTGCTCTGCTATGTGATATGGTTATAACTAAGGATCTACCTAGCATAGTATTCTAAAATGTAATATTTGTCGGGCACCTGGGTGGCTCAGTTGGTTAAGTGACTGCCTTCGGCTCAGGTCATGATCCTGGAGTCCCGGGATCGAGTCCCGCATCGGGCTCCCTGCTCGGCAGGGAGTCTGCTTCTCCCTCTGACCCTCCTCCCTCTCATGCTCTCTGTCTCTCATTCTCTCTCTCGCAAATAAATAAATAAAATCTTTAAAAAAAAAAAGCAAGATGATTTAAGTCACCAGTACTCTTTTTAACCTACCTTCTTTGTGTATAGAAAGTGCATAATATTCCTGTGGGGGGAAAAAGTACAAATACTATTTATTTTGGAAAATAATTTGATATGAAAACAGGTATGTTAAGTAAACACATTTAAGAAATCCGCCACTTCCAAATAGCGTCGGTTTAAGTGAATTGACCTGCATAATGGTACACTCTATGATGATAGACTTCCTTTCCCTCCTCTCTACAAGAGAGACTGAACAATAGGGAAACCAGTTAGAAAGGTGCCTGCCCACTGGGGCAACAATGTTGTTAACACCTGGGTCTCTCCAGAGTCAGGCATTCTTGCTCTAAAACAGTATCTGGCAAGAGTTAATGATGAGACGTTGAGATAATAGTGAAAACTCATTACACTGAATATAAATAAATAAGTTATTACCGTTTATTAAATAGGTAAGTTAAATATTATACAATAACACTACAAGTAAGTGCTGTATGTTGAAGTCCACTTTTTCTGTCAATTCCTCCTTGCTGCTAAGTAGTAATATTTTAATTAATTTATAAGGTTCACTTCCCAGTTGGTTTCTTCTTTTGCCTGTTTAAAATCCATGCCTTTGTGCCTGCTACCATCTGTTTATGCCACTGGAAGATGCATGTAGCATTGTTCAGACTCTTCCTGCCATAATTTAACTTCCTTCAGAAAATCTTATAGGTTAAGTGCAAAAAAGCTGCCTTCCTCAATGATTTTCATCAAGGCTTTTCACCAAGTAAACAATACAAAACAAAAGCAAAAACCTTTGTAGATAGTTTATTCTTTATTCATTTTCAAGGATCCTCTTGTTAAAAAAGAGAGAGAGAGCCATATGACATACATATTCAAGTACTAGAAAAAATAGTCTTGTCACATTTTCTTTTAACCCCTCACTATGTGGGAGTTTTAATATAAACTCACATTAATTCTTTTTCTAAGAGGAAATTCTTTTTTTTTTTTAAGATTTTATTTATTTATTCATGAGAGAGAGAGAGAGAGAGGCAGACTCCCAGCGGAGCAGGGAGCCTGATGCAGAACTCGATCCCAGGGCCCTGGGATCATGACCTGAGCCAAAGGCAGATGCTTAACTGACTGAGCGACCCAGGCATCCCATAAGAGGAAAATTCTTATTCATATAGTTCACTATAATTCATACAGTTCAAATGACATTTCTTAAAATTTTTTCATATTAAAAAAATGTAAAATCTGTATTATAGACTCTCAGTCTATAATTTCAACACCTAGAACTCTGATACACAGAAATATTTGTTAAATAAATCAATGAAAGAATGAATGAATGAGTATATCTTGGAAACTAGCTCCTATGACTGGATTAAATAAGGCATATCCAACAAATGAAAATACAACATTTTAATGAATAGAAATCTGTGCATAATAAAAGAAAATAACAGAAAATGATTTTGAAGTTGACAGAGAACTTAAAAACCATGTCAGGAATTTTACAGGTAAGAGCTGAGACCCCAGAGGCCTAAGAGTCACACAAGAAAATGGGGACCACTTGATTCCCAATGTTGTGCTCTTTCTTATCTATTATATTCATTATGAAAATATAGTTTAAATTCCATTACAGAGAATGCTATTGCCCTCAAATGCTGATTTCCTAGAATGTTTTTTGAATAGATTTTCTAGTGTAAGGGACATTATTGTTGCTCCACTCAGATCCCTCTAATAGACACAGACACTCCTCCATCCATTGTTGAGCTACTCTCTTCTGAGAAATGCCCTGTTTATGGGAGCTACCACCCAAATGGGCCTGAGAAGTGATACCTCTCCCCATCTAACAGGTGGGCCTCAGCCAATGGGTAACTGATGCAGGAGTACAAAAACTCAGACCCCTACCCAACTGGTGGGTAAACCGTGGTGCCATTTACACTGCAGTGCTCCATGTGGGATTGGGCTAAGGCTGGAGTCCAGCCAAAGCCACATTTGCCTGGCTTCTTCCTCTGCCCTATCTTGCTTTCCTCACTCTCTTACAGGCTTCCCCTTGGAGCACTTCCTCAAACCATCTCCAGCTCTGATTCTAGGGAACTCAGCCTAATACATTGGTTGGTTTCATTTTCAGATTAATTAGTTAGGGAAAGCTGTATTTTTCCTAAAATACATGAATGTGTTTTTCTAATACAATAAATCTACTATAGTAAACCCAACTGAATCTTTATTGTTTCAGAATATCTTGCCTAAATCTCATCATTACAAGCATGATGTTTCCTTGTATTGTACTTATAAGGTTAGATGCAGGTGGTTTAAGCATCTAAATGTAACTATACTGATTTTTGGACATGGTCTGTGTTTAACTGAACCCCTGTTATCACTTTGCTTTCTTTTTTATTCATCTTATTTTCATGGAAGTATAATGCAAAAACATTTCCATAGTAACTAACCATATCCTGGTTTGTAGAATTCCAGTTAATCAAGTTTTGCTATTCAAAGACTTTTAAGAGATTTTTATTTGTTCCTATGGGTGCTTTGATGATCTAGTTAAAAAATTCTATACAACAAATAATACTATATCACAGATATAGACCCCTATCTATGAAATTACTCTTTATAAAAGCCTTGAATATATATATCTGCATTATAGACCAGGGAAAATAAATTGAAGAAGGGTTATTTACAAGCTTCCTATTATTACTCTTACCTTCAAAAAATAATACTAATAAGTTTCAAAATTGTACATTCTAGCAAAATAATCACAAAAACATTCCAGATAAAAGACAGTAAAATCATCTATTAGAGTAAAAATCCTTTTTGAAGACCTTGTTAAGTAAGTACAGCATCTCTGGGTATCAATTCTCTTTCAACCTTAAGTCCTAATGATTAAAAACATAATATTGATTTTTATAAAAATCAATTTTTAAAAACTCTGTTTTATTAAAAATTATCATAAAAGAATTAATGTCATTGTAATTAACTCCAAAAGGAATAGGTTATGTCTTATGGAGCAGGAGAGATTGCTGAGTGGTTTTTGTGAAGTGGCAAAGCATAGGGTTAGGAGCCAACTTACCTGGATTCACACCCTGGTTCTACCACCTAATTTGCTGTGTGAAGTTAGGTAGCTTCCCTGACATTTCTATGCTTCAGTTTCCCCATTTATAGACTCAGAATAATAATAGTATTTACCTCAAAAGGTAGTTATAAGGATTAAATGACTAGCTACAAAGCACTTAGAATAGTTCTTGGCACATAATAACTTCCATATTGGTATTTGTTAAGTAAAATCTTTATTTACAAGAGGTTAACATACTTGAAGAATGGGGATAACCACTTATTTCATATTACCTCCTCCTGTTAAAGAAATATAAGTTAGAAAAACAGGGAAAAATACTAAAATGAGAATTGTTTAAGTCAGTGTATTCTTATTCTGGTGGAATATTCTGTGTAGATTTGTGATACATTATTCCCATTATTTTATTAAGTAGGAATTAGGAAATAGTTCAATTTTATAAACAAGAGAAATTTCCTATGCTCTCTCTAGAAGTAGCATAGGTAGTAAAATAAATTTTAAAAGCATTTCTTCACTATTTTCCCAGAAAAAATACTACATATTTAAATATTTGTGACATTAGATACTAATTATTTCTAAGCTAACTTCAGTGGCACTCAAAACTGCCATGGGGTTCCTGGGTGGCTCAGTTGTTAAGCATTTGCCTTTGGCTCAGGTCATGATCCCAGAGTCCTGGGATCAAGCCCCACATTGGGCTTCTTGCTCTGCAGGGAGCCTGCTTCTCCCTCTCCCACTCCCCCTGCTTGTGTTCCCTCTCTCGCTGTGTCTCTCTCTGTCAAATAAATAAATAAAATCTTTAAAAAAAAATGTACTTCTGCCATGTTGTTATACCTCACTCTGATATAGAATGGAATTAAGTATTGGAAATCTATTTAATTCTGCTACCAAAAATATTAAACCTTAACATACTAGACGGTATGGGGCACATAACAGAATTTAAAGCAAGCAGTAGTGATGATTTTTTATAAATGCCTACTGAAAGGAGAATCAGGGAATTATAAAAGGAAATAAACCACTCTTAGAAACATAAGAGCCTTTATAGAAACACTTTTAAAAGAAGAAAAAGAAGGACTTTGAATGAAATGATAGTATGTTATATAGGAATTAATATGAGAGCCCAGTCTTTTAATTAATTTTATGGAAGCCCAGTCTTACTGAAACTTAATTTGAATAAAAATGGATAATGCCAATAACCACATATACTTTCTAAATTATATTTTTAAATTTAATTTATGTTATTATACATTTGCATCACAAATTCTTAAAATTATTGGAGATGTAGCTTTCAAATGTCCAAAGCTCAAAAAGATGAGATTAAGATGTGTTGTATTTTAGGGCGCCTGGGTGGCTCAGTCATTAAGTGTCTGCCTTCGGCTCAGGTCATGACCCCAGGGTCCTGGGATCAAGCCCCACATCGGGCTCCCTGCTCTGCGTGAAGCCTGCTTCTCCCTGTCCCACTCCCCCTGCTTGTGTTCCCTCTCTCGCTGTGTCTCTCTCTGTCAAATAAATAAATAAAATCTTAAAAAAAAAAAGATGTGTTGTATTTTAGAATTGAATTACTTTATGAAATAGAAATGCTAAGTGTGTCAACAGAAAACTATCAACAAAAGAATAAAATTAAAATTATACTATTTTCAATATCCAGCAGCCCACATGAAGTTTATATGCACAAAAATATCTCAACATAATATAATTATTAAATGTCTGGAAATATCAGATATAATGAACTTTGTCTAGCCTTTCTTCAGTAACTACAAGTACAGTGCCTAAGACATAATGTTCAATAAATGTTGAATTAGCTGAATTATTGAAATAAAAATGATCACCCTTGCTTTATTAGATCATATTTAGTTACATATTATTAATTATAATTAAAACAAAAAAGATTAATATTTTCAGTATTTAGTGAATATATTAATTTTGACAAATAAACATGATCATTATACTTTTGCTTTTTCATTCACTTCATAATATTGATATTTTTTAATCTGATCTCTAATATCTTATGTAAATTTTCAGCTATAATATCCTATCATTTACCTCTGACACAGCTATACTGAAATGAGAACTATAATAATGTCTCATGGCATGATTCTCCAAATAAGATACACTCTCAGAAAATGAAAGTGAATCTTCCCTTTTAAATGCTATGTATAACCACTCTACAGTATGGAGGTTCCTCAAAAAGTTGAAAATAGAGCTACCACATGATCCAGCAATTGCACTACTGGGTATTTACCCCAAAGATACAAATGTAGGGATCTGAAGGGGTACGTGCACCCTGATGTTTATAGCAGCAATGCCCACAATAGCCAAACTATGGAAAGAGCCAAGATGTCCATCGACAGATGAATGGATAAAGAAGATGTGGTATATATATACAACAAAATATTATGCAGCCATCAAAAGGAATAAGATCTTGCCATTTGCAATGACATGGATGGAACTGGAGGGTGTTATGCTGAGCGAAATAAGTCAATCAGAGAAAGACATGTATCATATGACCTCACTGATATGAGGAATTCTTAATCTCAGGAAACAAACTGAGGGTTCCTGGATGGGGGGGTGGGGTGGGAGGGATGGGGTGGCTGGGTGATAGACACTGGGGAGGGTATGTGCTATGGTGAGCATTGTGAATTGTGCAAGACTGTTGAATCACAGATCTGTACCTCTGAAACAAATAATGCAATATATGTTAAGGAAAAAAAAAAAAGAAGAAGATAGCAGGAGGGGAAGAATGAAGGGAGGGAAATCGGAGGGGGAGACGAACCATGAGAGACAATGGACTCTGAAAAACAAACTGAGGGTTCTAGAGGGGAGGGGAGTGGGAAGATGGGTTAGCCTGGTGATGGGTATTGAGGAGGGCACGTTCTGCATGGAGCACTGGGTGTTATGCACAATGAATCATGGAACACTATATCAAAAACTAATGATGTAATGTATGGTGATTAACATAACAATAAAAAATAAATAAATGCTATGTATAATTTAACATGGCTTAGGAAAAATTGAATAACTTTTAGAATTTGTTCCTCATTTCCATGGCAATTTCATGGAAACACTTCTCATAATTAATAGTCCACCCTCCTTCCTCAAATCCTTCCGATTAAACTGGAATGAAAATTCTCCCCCTTTTACTCACCTCATAGTCGTCACAGACACTATCATTCTTGGTTAAATGAAGTTAAGTCGTGTTTTGAAAAATGGGAAAAAATATATATTCCTCTTCTCTGATAGTGTGCTGCCTCTATCTTTTCTTCCTGCTAGAAGCAAAATGTTCTACCAAATACTTTTTATTAATATACTTCTCTTTTATTTTTTTTATTATTATTATGTTATGTTAATCACCATACATTAGTTTTTGATGTAGTGTTCCATGATTTATTGTTTGCATATAACACCCAGTGCTCCATGCAGAACATGCACTCTTCAATACCCATCACCAGTCTAACCCATTCCCCTCTAGAACCCTCAGTTTGTTTTTCAGAGTCCATAGTCTCTCATGGTTCTTCCCCCCCTCTGATTTCCCCCCCTTCATTCTTCCCCTCCTGCTATCTTCTTCTTTTGTTTTTTTTTTAACATATAACATGCAGAAGAATATACTTCTCTTTTAAAAGATAACCAAAGGATACAAACGTTGTGATCCGAAGGGACACCTGCACCCCAATGTTTATAGCAGCAATATCTACAATAGCCAAGCTATGGAAAGAGCTCAGATGTCCATCAACAGATGAATGGAAAAGAAGATGTGGTATATATATACAACAGAATATAAGGCAGCCATCAAAAATGATGAAATCTCACCATTTACAACAACATGGATGGAACTAGAGGGTATCATGCTAAGTGAAATAAGTCTATCAGAAAAAGACAATTATCATACGGTTTCACTCATATGTGGAATATAAGAAACAAAACAGAGGATCATAGGGGAAGGACAGGAAAAATAAGATGAAATCAGAAAGGAAGACAAACCATAAGAGACTCTTAACTATAGGAAACAAACTGAGGGTTGTTGGAGGGGAGGTTGGTGGGGGGATGGGGTAACTGGGTGATGGGCATTAAGGAGGGCACGTGATGTGATGAGCACTGGGTGTTATACGCAAACAATGAATCATGGAGCACTACATCAAAAACTAATGATGTAATGTATGGTGATTAACATAACATAATAAAATAATAAATAAATAAATAAATAGAAGACCTGCCTTCTTCTATTTTTTTAGTCTTACTGGTAAAGAGATGTTAAAAATCTATTTTTGGCTCCTCTGGGTGACTTCCAAACTGCCATCTCTGTTTCTCACCTCAGAATTCAGACTTGCAATCCAGAAAAGGCTGAGCAATTGGGTACAAGAAGAGGATGGAGAAGATAATATAAAGAAAAGCAAAGATACCATACTTGAGGACCAACTCAGGTCATGAAACAGAGATTTGCTCTTCCCTGGAACTGCCTGGGTTCCTGTTGGCTTTCTAGGAATTGTATATTATGAAAGAGGCCTCTATTATTTAAGAGAGTCTCTTTTTCTTGCAACAAAAAGGACATAATTAACATGGCAGCAAACTTCATTCACCCTCTACTTCACCTATCCACTTTCATGGCCACACCCTGTACTTTCTTGTTAATCAGAACAAGTTCACATCTGGAATCTTAAATTCAAATTTCTATCTACATCCTCCTAGGTTTAAGACTCCCTTACTCCATTATAACTTGTTTTCATTCCATCAAGGTTCTCTTTTCTTGACCCTCCCTCTTATTTCAGTCTGCCCTACCTCCACCCCTTTCATAGATCCACTCCCTTCCCTGACTCCTAACTTCCCTAACTTCCTTCAACCCTAACTCCTTAGTGCCTTATTGCATAATCAGCTCCCCTAAGGGATCTGTCCTCTTGTCTTTCTGCAACATCTGCCCTAGTCTCTTGACTGTTCTCCCTCTCTACTGTTTCCATCTCTAAATCTCTAAACATCCTCAAGACTTACATATCTGTTCTTAAAATTCTTTTTTCTTTATGTCCACTTCCTCAAATTTCATGTGTTCTTCAATAGCCATTCTCACCAGAATCACCAAAGCTACTCTAGGCAAATCATCAGTGACCTCCCAACAGTCTCATCCTACTAACTCTCTTTGGGCCTTTTCCTGTCACTAAGATATTTGATGTATGGATCGCTCCCTCTCTCCTGAAATTCTCTCCTCCCATTACTTCTCTGACATTACCGTCTTCTGGTTTCCTCATTACTTTACAATGTGGGAAATGAATGTGAGGAAGGGTTTCTGTCCCTAAATGAGAGGCAAAAGGCAAAATATACTTCAGTATAATCAGATTTTATCATGAACAATTTTTCCTTTCTTCTTTTGGTTTCTGGGCCACATATAAAAGCTTTTCCAATTTGTAAAATCTACCCAAGAGTTACCTTGTTTTATTTGGTTTCAGGCATATGGCCCTGCTAAGATTAACTGACATGATGTGTATGCAAAGCCTCCTGAGTTCTTCAGGATAATAAACTGTTACAAGGAACCTCGTATAGCTAATATAGAAGGTACAAATTTTATGGTCACAAATCTCAGATGTAAAAAAATATCTTTTTAAATATTCTATATAAACATAATTTCACTATCTCCCCTAAACCCTCAACAGCTGAGAACTCAACAAATAGTAATTCTTTCAATCTGTTGTGAAGTTCTGGGTGAAAACACTATGTTTTTTAATGTTATAAACATTTTGTTTGTAATACAGTTTAACTTACTTGGAAGCTCTAGTGGGAATTTGTTTTTCTTTAACTTTCTGGTTTTACTTACTGATTTTTATGTACAGGCAATCCTTACTACTTGCAAATTCACCTATTTGCTAAAATCCACTTGTAACCCCAAATCAATATCCACAGTGCTTTCGTGATTATTCCCAGACACGTGTTTACACAGAGTGGGGAGAAATTTGAGTGGCCCGATGTGCAATTCTCATTATAGCTTTCATACTATAAGTAAGCTTCCTTTCTATAGTATATTTAGTGCCATGTTTTTTCATAGTTTTGTGCATTTTGTTAGTGATTTCACTGTATAAAGTGGCCCCAAACAGAGTGCTGAAATGCTGTCCAGTGTTCCTAAGTGCAAGAAGACTACGATGTACCTTACAGAGAAAATACGTGTATTATTTGTTAAAGATTTATTTATTTATTTATTTATTTGACAGAGAGAGAGAGAGACAGAGACAGAGAGCACAAGTAGGGGGGAGCGGCAGGCAGAGGAGAAGCAGGCTTCCCCCACCACCACCCCTCCCCGGGGCAAGGAACCTGATGTGGGGCTTGATCCCAGGACCCTGGGAATCAACAATCCAGTACATCCAGAAAAAGGAAGAGAACATTTGCTGATATGAACATGTGGCTGTTCTTGAGAGTCCTAAAGCATAATCAGTGTGTGATGAAGCCATGGAAAAAGTGGAAAAGTGGAAAAATGTGTGGATTCATGAGATGAGGATTAATTTTTTAAAAATATGGTGGACAGCCTTGTTCTGACAGTGAAAGCCAAAAAAAAAAAAATATGGTAACTGACCTGCACAATTCAAAAGGCCATATGGTGTGAAAAATGTCCAACTTGTAGGTGTGGCAATTTCTGCATATCAGGAATCTTGGGAACAATATTTTAAATATCTGCTAAGTGTTACACAGGAAAAGGGTTATGTGAAAAAGCAGATTTTCAATAATGAGCCTCCTTGTTTTACAAGGGTGTTGGCAAATGAACATATATATAATGCAAATGGTTGTGGCTCACAAAAACCTAACACCATATTTTTGTTTGGAGGAAGTATTCGGTATTCACCAATTCAGTGTTCATGGCAACTTGATAGAAGTACCACAAATAATGAGTCAAGTCTGTATTTATGCTAGATTTGTGCTTAGAAACACACGTGATGTATTTCCAAAAGGTGTACGTCACATAATTTCTGACTCATCTATTCCTCTCACTAATTATTCTGAAGTAGTCCATTTCAGAACCAAAATACTACATTGGAAAATATTTTCAGACCCTTCAGAAAACCACTTAGGAGGCCAGAGTCCACGTCCTGCAGTATAATATTTCCTTCAAGTCTAGAAGTGGTGAGAGAAAGCCAGGAATTCTGGGCATGAAGTGACAGCCAAGAGGGAGCCCAGGTAAGCAAGCGCTCTACGTTCCTCCAGATGCAGGAGGCAGCCGGCGCAGAGGGAGTCCAAGATGCACACAGACATATCCAATACTCTTATCTAATCTTCTGTAGTACCAAATAAGCTCCTTCAGGGCCCGGATGATGCCATGTGCACAATTTGTCACCTGCAAAGTCTAAGAGTATATGTAGCAGGTATTTAGTAACTATTTATTAAATAAATGAATATAAGACAGAAAAAACAAATAAATGAACCAACAAGAATGGACCATCTAAGTCAAAAGAGTCACCTATACTCTTTAAAAAAAAAAAAGATTTTATTTATTTGGGAGAGAGAGAGAAAAAAAAAAGAGAGAGCATGAGCAGGGGGAGGGGCAGAGGGAGAGGGAGAAGCTTGCTCCTCGCTGAGAAGGGAGCCTGATGTGGGGCTCAATCCCAGGACGCTGAATTCATGACCTGAGCCGAAGGCAGACGCTTAACCGCCTGAGCCACCCAGATGCCCCAAGTTACCTATACTCCTAACGTTACTCCTGCTTTAGCTACCACAAAAGCAAACTAGTTCACAAAAGACAAATCAAGCTAGTGATTTAATAAATTCCAGTGTAAGTCATATCAGTGTTAGTAAATAATATCATCAAACACCCACCATGCAGTAACACAGAGAGTTTCTAAGTGGCCCCAATTTGAAATGATCAGATAACATATAAAGGAATTTAAGCAAATATTCATATTATATATAAACATATATAAATGTGGGTACAGCATTTATACAGTATTGTCTCCAATATCTAGCTACCTTATGCAATAATGTGCAATAATGGCAAGTATAATATTTAAACAATTATAAAAGCAAGGCAATAATAAAAAAGAGTTAATCATTTTTACTGCAGCCTAAGCATGGATAATCGGGCCATTTAGATCAATAGATAAATTTGAATGCAGACCAATTTGTATTAGATCAAATTAATTCTGTAAAGGTATTAATTAGATGTTTTGTGGAAGATGGTTTTAAATGAACATATTTGTCTAGTGTTTGAATGTACAGCAGTGTGTGATCGAAAGAGAAAAACAAATGTTTTTGAGAAATGAATTAATTTCTTAAAACAACAGATTTGAACTGGATTAAGTTCTTTTTTAGTATTTTTCTTCAACTTTATTTTGTACCTGTTGGACAGAATAAGAACATTTAATAGTTTTTAGAAAATCTCTTTATTAAATTTATGTAAATAGTAGCATGAGCGGATTTTAATTTCAGAATTAAGCTTCAGATGTCCTTCTCTACTTAGGAAAAATGTTGTGAAAATCAGGCCATCTGCTGAGG
Source organism: Neomonachus schauinslandi (assembly GCF_002201575.2). Taxonomy (NCBI): domain Eukaryota; kingdom Metazoa; phylum Chordata; class Mammalia; order Carnivora; family Phocidae; genus Neomonachus; species Neomonachus schauinslandi. The sequence goes on from NC_058404.1 coordinate 149,074,522, forward strand.
TACTACGGTTACATTTGGCCCTCAGAATGTGTTCGACATGCTCTGTTTTAGCACTCTGTTGGATTATTAGCCCGCAAAACAAGTTCACCTTGATCTTTTACATTAAACATAAAGTAGCTCAGGGACAAAATCTGACGTAAATCTAAACCTGTGATGTTTCCATCTAAAGAAGGCAGAAATAAAACGGAGTTTTGAGCTAGATTACGACAAAACATCACAAGTGCCAGAAACACAAGTCTTGAAGCTCTTTCGGTCAGGAAATATGGCAAGCACCTCGCCTGAACAGAATCAAAATCACTGCTCAGCCATAAACCACAGCAACCCACTGATGCAGGGCAACCTCCCCACCCTGACCTTATCTGGAAAGATCCGAGTGACAGTTACTTTCTTCCTTTTTCTACTCTCTACAACTTTTAATGCTTCTTTCTTGTTGAAACTTCAGAAGTGGACTCAAAAGAAAGAGAAAGGGAGAAAGCTTTCGAGAATGAAGGTGCTTTTAAAACATCTGACCTTAGCCAACCTGGTGGAGACTCTGATTGTCATGCCACTGGATGGAATGTGGAACATTACAGTCCAATGGCGTGCTGGGGAGTTCCTCTGCAAAATCCTCAGCTACCTGAAGCTTTTCTCCATGTACGCCCCAGCCTTCATGATGGTAGTGATCAGCCTGGACCGCTCCCTGGCCATCACGAGGCCTCTAGCTATGAAAAGCAATGGCAAGCTTGGGCAGTCCATGATTGGCTTGGCCTGGCTCCTCAGTGGTATCTTTGCTGGACCACAGGTAAACCATTATCATGAACTTGTTAGGATATGGCAATCACAGATTTCCTATCTCAACTTGACTACTATATTGTATTATCGCATGTCAAAGGCAATATTGTATTATCTTTGAGAGCTTGGACTCAGGGAATTAGAGAATAGAGTTTAATCCCGGCTCTGTTACCTTGGGCACATCTTTTAACCTCTCTGAGTTTCAGTTTCTTCATTTATAAAATGGAGGTAATGCCTACTTTACGCAGCTTTCATGAAGATTAGATGAACAATGTATTAAAGTGTCTAGCATAATCTCTGGTACATAGTAAATGCTCCTCAAAAAATGTAGCTATTGTCAAATTTGACCTCATCCCCATTTTATCCTTTCATCTAGTTTTCCATTCACTCTGATTGATATGGTAAATGGAGAGAATCTTGAGGAACTGTGAAATTTGCATAGGTAGAAAGTGCTTATAACTTGTCTCATTTGGGACTTCTTGAGCGGAAACTATTCTGTCACTGTTGCAACTTAGAATTATTCTCAACTTAGTATGTTGTAGTGGGAAATCCTGGACTTTTGACATTTGAATATTTCTCTGAGATTGACTTGAGCTTATCTGGAGGTAGCCTAGACTGCAACAGGCTGTTAGCAAGATTAGGATTGTTGGTGTAGGCACAGGGCTTCTGGTACAGGCAGATATCGCTCCAGATTGTCCTCATCAGAGGCAACCTGATTAACTGAATCTGTCTTCTTCAGCAGTCGTATCTCTGAAGAAAAGGACACATTCTTACAGATAACAAAGATCCTTCAATAACAGATAAAGAAGTTGTCCGTATGCTTGTAAATGTACTGTATGATGATGAACCTAGGGTTCAAGGATGTGTCAAGGGGTGACGTCCAAGTTAACCAGAATGTTTCAAAAACCAGCCTCTACAAATGGAAGTTATCTACACATTCTATATGAGCCAGGTGGTTAAAAAAAAACAAACAAACAAACAAAAACAAACAAAAATCCTGCCATGCAGAACTCACTAAATATAGCAAAACACTAGGAAGTTGGATAACCAAATTTTCCCAACAATTCCTCACTTAAATGGAAAAAGCTAAAGTATTTTGATTTCCCTGGAGAAAAGCATAGTACAATGATTCTCACAGTGAATACACAAGAAGAGGTTTAGTAAATGTTTCTCTCAAAATGAGGTTATTTAGCTAAGGTTTATGCCTGAAGTTTTCCATTTTGTTTCTTTAAAGTAAGAGTGCTGCTTATTTATTGATTTTCTTAGGGAAGACAGTTAGGCTCTTCAGACTGAGTCAGATACTGATGAAACAAAGAAACAGCCCTCAAAGAAAATGTAATTCAGTTGTGGAGACAAAACTTACATAAAACTAATACAACTATATACTGAGCACTTTTTTAAAGATTTTATTTATTTATTTGATGGAGAGAGAGAACACGAGCAGGGGGAGAGGCAGAGGCAGTGGGAGAAGCAGACTCCCCACTGAGCAGGGAGCCTGATGTGGGACTTGATCCCAGGACCCTGAGATCATGACCTGAGCCGAAGGCAGACGCTTAACCGCCTGAGCCACCCAGGTGCCCCTATACTAAACACTTTTAAAACCTATTACAAGTGTAAGAAGAAAAAGAGATGAGTAAGAGTTGAAATGGGGAAGGAATGTTTTAAGGTTAAAGGTAGGATAATTTGAGTCTTTTAAGATGGATGGTATTTGGATGGAAAAAATAAGTCAAAGATCACATATATTTTTCAGCAAGAGTTGAAAAGTGTGATTAATTTTCACAGGAGATTTGTCTGGCTGAAGCAAAAGATTGAGAGGTAGGACTAGCAGGAAATCAGATTTGGTGGTTGCTCCCTTTTCGTCCACCTCATAATGCACGATTTGTCATAAAACATCATGATTATGCATTTACTCGTCTTTGCCATTAAGGCATACACTCTTAAGTGATGGAGACTGTTATGCTCAACTTAATTAATATTCACAGTACCTAATAAGAAAACTAGCAAAAATAGAAATTTAAAAGGTTTGGATAATGTGATTTCTCTTCAGATCAAATAAATCCTTCACCTTCTCCTGAAACAATAAGTTTGGATGAGTGAATCAGTGGATGAGGGGTATGATGGACCTGTGTTATAGAAGACAGTGATAACCAGGGGAAATTCTGAAATTAACATGGGAGCCATAAATCCTCCATAAATCCTTTGTGAGTCCTGGGCAAGATATAAAGTGATTTTTTAAGAAAAATACTATAAGAAAATTTACATAGACCCAAACAGATCCAAGAGACAGAGAAAGCTTTTCCAGCTTTTCTGGCAATGAGTTGATTAGGTTGGTGGCTAGGGCAGTCTCAAAGAAAATTGATTGTAAGAGGGACATTTCAAACAAACAAACAAACAAACAAACAAACAAAACAAAGCTTGGCAACAAGTTGGATTTAGGGAGTTAATAACCAGAGGGTGTAAACTACAGCTCCAATATTTTTAAGCCAAGGAGTTTTAACAGTAAAACCATTGAAATAGGCAGGTAGGTTGAGAAAAGCAGTGTTTGTCTACCTGTTTGTTTCTCTGTTTGTTTTAAGGGGGAGGGAAGCCAGGCTCTGAAAAGAGATGAAAACATTTGCTTTAGACATAATTCTACCGATATAAAGTCATTGTATAAGTACAGGTATTTGGAAAGTAGTTGTTAAGTTGGAATACTGACGAAGTCTAAACAGAAGTAGAAATAGGTTAATTTGAGGGGCTAAGTTGGTTGAGTGTTCGACTCTTGATCTCAGGGTCATGGGATCAAGCCCCCCTTTGGGGCTCTGTGCTCAGCAGGGAGTCTGCTTGAGGGTTCTCTCCCTTTCCCTCTGCTCCTCCCCGCCCCCCTCCCCTGCCGCAATGCACACTCTCGTGCGCGCGCGCTCTCTCTCTAAAATAAGTAAGTATTTTTTTAAAAAGAAAAGAAATAGGTCAATTTGTGATCGGCCTTTTGGCTAAGATAAGTGTGATATTAACTGAAATGCAAACCAATAATGTCAGTCTCCTTTAAAGGACTGTCCCAGAGGCTATAAAAAATATATTGCTTTATTAATTCAATTATTTTCATCCAAATATATCACAGCAATAATAGAAAGATAGTGTCAAATACTTATTTATCTTGATGTAGTAAAAAGAAAATATAAAATTAAATTTGAATTGTTTAGGATGTTCATCTAATAGCCTGACCTCAAATACATTACTCTTCCTGAGAGATTTATGTGAATATGGGCCACAGAAAATGATGGTATTATTTTATGGTGAAACACATGACTCATCCTTACTTTCAGCAGCAGATTAAATTTATAAAGCACTTTACTGAAGTTTCCTGAAAAACCTCATTCTATGCAGTATGTAACAGCCATGTTACTATCCCCATCCCGCGTATCAGAGAAAGTACAAAGAGTACCTTTGAGAGCAATGGCGTGCGAACCTTTCTGGCAGTAACCCAAAGTAAGAAATACATACCACATAGAGACTTTGCCTGTCTGTCTCTCACATACCAATAACTGAAAAAATTTTTCATAAAATATTCAACTGTGTTTCTTTTCATTTTTTAATGTTGATTGCAACTACTGATGGGTATAATCTGCAGTTCAGGGACGCCTGGGTGGCTCAGTAGGTTTAGCGTCTGCCCTCGGCTCAGGTCATGATCCCAGGTGCTGGTATCGAGTCCTGCATCGGGCTCCCTGCTCAGTGGGGAGTCTGCTTCTCCTTCTCCCTCTGCCTGCCACTCCCCTTGCTTGTGCTCTCTCTCTCTGACAAATGAAAAATAAATAAAATCTTAAAAAAAAAAATCTGCAGTCTGAAGGGGTTCATTAACTTTCCCAATGTCACTTGGACTGTTGGACTCGTGTCTTTTTATTAAGTCCAGGTTTTCTTTTTATTAGAGCTCTCTGCTATCTCTCTGAATAAAAGAGGTTTTAATCCCATGACTAATGTTACACATACTTAATGGGAAAGATGAGAGATTGAAAGGGCTTCTTATTTCTAGACTGTGGCACACCACAAGTCCACCTCGTGCTTCATCATGCTCTCTGGATAAGCCCACTGACAAAGGTGCATCCTGTAGTGGACAATTCACATTGTAAGGATGACTTTAATCATCATCCTCTGGTGCATATATTGATCATCTGTTACTTGAGTAATTCTATGATGGTTTGAGGATATATTTTCAGAAATTTCAGCATAGCCTAGCTGAACTGTCAAACTTTTTCCTAGTAATGGAAGTTTTTAAAAAGCAAAAATTCTACCTGGAGCCCCAATAAATACATGAAACATATAAGTGGAGCTGTTTTTGCTGAAGAGGGATAAGGGAGGCCAGTCTTCTGCTTGGACATTCACTAGCCCTGCTCACGGTCTCTGAAGACCTTAGATCTCCCTGCAGCAAAGCTTGGAAGGCAACAGAATAGTAGAAATGGCATGAGTATTGGATTTAAACAAAGTTGGTTTTAAATCCCAATGCTGTCCCTTACTATCTCTGTGGCTCTGAGTAAATTACTTAACTAAACTTAAAAGAATAGTGGTGAAGAAATTGTAAAGAATAAGATACATAAAATCACCTAGTACAAGGCTTTATACTTAGACACTCCATTAATGTTCATTCCTTCCTCTCCTCCTGTTTTCATTCCTTTGTTCATAATAGAGTTTTTGAAGTCAGGAGGGACAATAATAGGGAAATATGAGTATGAATATTAAATGATTCTTCAAGAGACAGCAAAGAGAATTGCTTACATGAAGATTGATTATTTCCAATTTCTCAAAATTATAGCATTCTGACTGATAAGTCAGTTTTGCCAAACTACCTCCTAGTTACCAGGCTATCCTACTCTTTCTGAAAGCTATATACACCAAAGCATAATAATTCAAGTCCTGAAGGTATTATCTATAACAGTAAAATAAGGTTGGAAGGAAGGAAAGAAGGAAGGGTGAGAGAGAAAGAGGGAGAAAAGAAAAAGGAAGGGGAGGGAAGGACAAAACATGACCCAAAAGAAAATCTGCCTTAAGACTATGTGTAGTTGGGCTGGTAAGTACATGCTGAGGAGAAAACATTTGCTGAATTAGGGGTGTTCATATCTCATCAAAAATCACATGGTTTCCAACGGCACTCATCTCCCACCACAAGAATCATTTGCGGAAGTTCACACCATTAGTTTTTCTGTGATGATATGGAGCATTACATGCTGACAGCATTTAAATTCTGTCGCTAACCCAGGTTGGAAGGCAAGATATATGAGACATCCTTTAGTCTTTGGTGTAAAGATATGTAATCTGAAGATGTATAGAGGCTTGCCTTGACACACAGAATGCACTTGATTGGACTAGAATGCACTTCTGAAATTGACAAGCAGCTTAAATCCAATCAATTCCCATCACACGTGTACAATATGCCAAAAACTATACTGGAACATAGGAGTAGCATACTAATAACATAAATAACAACAATAAACATAAATAAATAAATAACAACAATGATGATGATAAATATTCGTTTATGGAAGACATAAATATGTGTCAGGAATTGTGCTAAATCCTTCTGCATGCATTATTTCATGTAAGGCTCCCAAAAACCCTATATATTGTATACAGTTATTATCTTTATTTTATTCATACAGAAACTAAGGTTAAGAATGTTCTATAAAATGCCCAAGATTATAGTCTAGTAAGTGCAGATGTTAGTACATCCAGTTAACTCCATCCCCAGAGCTTTTAGCTACTACACTATATCACATTATGCAATATTGTCTATTTCTTTTTGTCCTGTAGAAGACTAGAGAAGGAAAAGGCAGGAAAGTCTTAAGTAGAGAAGAGATGTTTAAGAGCTATCAGGAAAAAATATATGGTAAATATTTATAAATATATAAATAAATACATAGGAATACACATTTATAAGTTGTGTGCCTTGAAATTTTTATAATAATAATGGTTACAACTTTTACAGCGCTGTGTGCCAGGCATTATTCTAAGTGCTTTGCAAGCATTAATTCATGTAATTGTCTTGACAACTCCTAGCGGTAAATACTATTAATATCTCCATTTTATAGAGGAAGAAACTGAAGCACATCATCTAAAGATAATTACCACTGGAAAAGATTAGGTGATAATGTAATTAGTCTGGGGTAAGGTGAGGGTTAAAAACAATACTCTAAGAAGCACCTGCAAATGACTCTAAAGAAGGAAAATAGATTGCTCTTGTTTATGGCAAAATAAAGCAAACACTGATGAGAACTGGGGCCAAGGATGAGAAAGGAGAAACTAAGAAATTAAAGAATTATAATCCAAGGACAAAAAACAAAACATTGGAAGTAAAGTGGGTCCCTATATTAATCACTCCAATGAACATGGTCCTGGAGCACAAAATAAGCTAGGTTCAGCTTATTCATGGGCAAGTAAGATTCCGAGTTACCATGACACTCTACTGTGTCACTCTTTAGAACTCACAACAGTCTTCCTTATGTGACAGGTGTCATATACACGCTATAGCTCCCCTCCCAAATTTTAAATTCTCTGAGAGTAGGATATATCTGGTTCATCTTTTATGACAGAGAGCACCTAGTATAGTTTTTGCCCAAGTACTTGCTTTAACAATAAGCATTTGGAGTGCCTGGGTGGCTCAGCTGGTTATGAATCAGACTCTTGATTTCAGCTCAGGTCATGATCTCAGGGTCGAGAGATAGAGCCTGTGAAGGGCTCTGTGCTCAGTGGGGAGTCTGCTTGAGATTCCCTCTCCCTCTCCCTCAGCCCCTCCCCCACCCCCGTGCACATTCTCTCTCTCTCAAAACAAAGAAAAATAAGCGTTTATTAAACAAAGATAACCATTAGCTCAAATCACGGCCCTATTTCAAAGTTATTTTATTGAAAGTTTCATCATTATGATTTAAAAACATGAAACATTAAAGTGAAAATGTGGCAGAGCAGTGCAAAACAGGAAGTCAAACTTGGGTCATCTGGGTCCAAGTATGATTGGGAAGATGGGGAGAGAAGTAGCTAAGGTTTTAAAGAAATACTAGATTCTCAGGTTCTTTGTGAAGTAACCCTTCCAAAGACTTCAACTCACAACATCTGTGGGGCCAAATTCAAAACTAAATTTTAAATAAGGTCAGGTTGCAAAAAAGTATGGAAAATTTAAAGGGTTACTTTGTGATGTGGAAAAAGTTGGTCTGGATTGTAAAGTAGAATTAGCTGAATAGATGTTTTGAGTTTCTGAACTTTAAATTTGATTATATGATCTTTGGGCGCCCTCTAGTGGATTAATTTAAAAATACTATTTCGCCCTTGAAAAAAGATCTGAAACTGAAAATCAACATTTTGATTACAAATAAAAGATACAGCATTATATTTTATATTATGTTTACTATATTTTATTTATTGTTTATCATATTTATATTTTATTAAATTTTTCTACTCTACACGCAAAGAAAGTAAATATAGGGTTTTTTTTAAAAGCACACTCTACTCCCATTCCAATACCGCAAAAAGGAAAGAAATCCTGGGCCTGTGGAATTAATTAAATTAAATTAAAATTTATTTATTCAATCAAAAACTTTAAAAAATAAATACTGTCCCTCATTTGCTTAAAATTTTTTAAATCCTGTAACATTTTGTTTGAATTTACTATTAGTTTTACAGTGCTTGGGCACTCTTACCTTTTGATTTTAATAATGCATCATAGTAAAATGAAGTTTCTCAGTGGAAAAGCTTAGAAATGACTGGATAAGAAGTGTGCTTGATAAATGGGGAAAGAATGAGTAAATGTCTACTAGAACTTCTTTTTGAAAACTACTTGCAACATTTGTTTAATAGTTGATACAATTTGTGATTTAAAGAAAAACATAATTTCACACTTAAAGTTTGCAAGAATCATACAAAGATTTCTGGAATACCTTTCCCTGGGCTTCCCCAAATATTAACATTTTACTGCATCTGTTTATTTGCTTCGTCTCCTATATACATTTTTTTTTCTGAATTGTTTAAAAGTAAATTCAGATATGATGTCCCTTTTAATACTTCAATGTGTTTTTTCCGGCATATACTCACAGTACAGGTATCAAAATCAGGAAATTAGTACTGAAAAAATACTATTATTTAATCTGTATAACTTATTCATATCTCACCAATTGTCCCAGTGATGTCCCTTTTAACAAGAGAAAATCCAAGATTATGCATTGGATTTAGCTGCCACATCTCGTTAGCCTCCTTTAAATTGGAACCATTCCTCAGCTTCTCTTTGTGTTTCATGACATTGACATTTTTGAAGAGTGCAGGCCACTTATTTTGTAGAATGCCCCTCTAGTTGAGTTTGTCTAATGTTTTCTCATGGTTAGATGTTGGTTATGTACTTTAAACAGAAATACCAAAGAAGTAATGGTGAGTACTTCTCAGTGCATTATAGGGAAGCAGCTGCTGTCCATTGGTCCCATTATTGGCAATGTTAATTTAATTATTTGGTTATTTCTCTACAGTCAAGTTATTAATTTTACTCTTCATAATGACCAAGTATCTTGAAGGTAGGTACTTACAAATTATGTAAATATCCTGCTTTCCTCAAACTTCACCCATGTTTTTACTATCCATTGATGATTCTTGCCTGAGTCATTTATTATTACCATTTGGTAATCACTACTTTCATTATTCCTTATACATTTATTAGTTGGCTTTCTACATTAATAAAGAGTTTTTTCCCCCTCCCCATTTCTTTGTTGTTATTATTCTGTAATGTATATCAGCATGGACTTGTGGATTCTTCCTTTATTCAACAGTTAATCATTCCTTTTTATCAGGGCTTTTTGGGGCTTTGGGGTTTTGTTGTCAATGCTGACACTGTCGCAGATTTTCTTTCAAGCTGGCTCCAGAGCTCTTCTGACATGCGCCACTATTCTCCTGGCTTTTTGGCACAAGCTGTTCCAAGCACATATTGTAGTTTGCCTGTGACCCCTTGGGACTCACCCACTTCTCCAATGAGCTCTGGTTCCTTTTGGTAGAGAATGGTCTTTAGAAAACAAGACCTGGTACGAGAGTGCTGGATGTGCTTACTGTCAGTAGGATGTCATTGTTCCTATGCTCCCAGCAGACAGAGCTAGAACATAAGTACACACCCACAGACACACGCACGGACACATGCATGGAAATCTACATGGAGATTTTCCTTACTCTTTTTCTGCAGGCGTATAGCACCATTGTGTGGTGCACCGGATTTTATTCAGCTACTGTTCTATGAATTGGTATTTACATTATTTTCAATGTTTTTGTTTTTTTTTTAAAGATTTTATTTATTTATTCATGAGAGACAGAGAGACAGGCAGAGGCAGAGGCAGAGGGAGAAGCAGTCTCCCCACGGAGCAGGGAGCCCGATGCAGGACTCAATCCCAGGACCCTGGGATCATGACCTGAGCTGAAGGCAGACGCTTAACCATCTGAGCCACCCAGGCGCCCTTCAATGTTTTTCAATTACAAACAATGCACCAATGAATAACTTTGTGCCTATGTATTTTCATATAATGGAAGTAGGAGTGTATCTTTAGAGTAAATTCCTAGATATCAGATTGCTGGGTCAAAAGTAAATGTAGATGTAGTTATTCTACTTATTGCCAAATTCTTCTCCATAGGGGTTGTGCCAATTTGCATTCCTACTAGCAATGTGGGAGAGTATTTTTTCCCCACAACCTGGCCATGAGAGTTTGTTGCTATTTTTCATTTTTGCCAATCTTGAGAGTAAAAAAATGCCATTTCAGTGTAGCCTTAATTGGCATTTTATCACGAATGAGGTTGAACATCTCTTCATATGCCAAAGGGCACTGCTGTATCTTTTTTTGTGAATGGTCTATTCATGTCTTTTGACCATTTTAATGGGGTTTTCTGTCTCAAAAATAGAATTTAAATATGTATCTTGGGGGCACATTCTGTTTGACACAGTTTTGGGTGCTGCAGATATAATGATAGACAAAATCACTTGCAAAAACCTAACTCAGCATAATTGCATCTGAAATTGAAATACGAACAGTGTTTAAATCCTTGGTTGATTTTCTGCTAGGTTGAAATAATTTCCAAAAAAATCCAAAATCCTATAGATCCATTCACATTGCCCAAACATATTTTGAGTAAAGATCCACTTACAACTTTTCACTGAAGCACCAAAGGGATAATATCAAGGCGCTGAGCTGTCGCTTTGGGCAACATGTTCAAAGGCCTGCAGAATACAGAAGGAAAAAGCTTTCAAGAAAACATGCAAATACTGTTTGAAAGAAAGTAACGCCATTTTTCAGTTTGTTTGTTTTTTTTTTTCTTTTCTCATACAGTTATATATCTTCAGGATGATCCACTTAGCAGATAGCTCTGGACAGACAGGTTTCTCTCAATGTGTAACACACTGCAGTTTTCCAAGATGGTGGCATCAAGCCTTTTATAACTTCTTCACCTTCAGCTGCCTCTTCATCATCCCTCTTCTCATCACATTAATCTGCAATGCAAAAATCATCTTCACCCTGACACGGGTCCTTCATCAGGATCCCCACAGTACGTATTCCTTAGATTCGGTGTTAATTATGGGTAAACAGGTTTTACAACAGCAATATTCAACGCAGAGTGTCATGTACTAGGTGCCAGGTACTATTCTAAGCAGTTTGCATATTTAATATTCACAGTAACTCCATGAGGTAATACTTTTATTATACCCCTACTATCCCCAGTTTACAGATGAGGCAATTTGGTATCTCCCAATGTTCCAAATTTGTACCATGAAATTAAAAACGAAAGAACAGTTACTTCATGTTACCCAGTAGGAGCATCAGCAAATTGCTCCTGCTGGGTCCACCACAACACTATACGAAACACCTGATTTCCAGAATATCGCAAAGCACAGCTCGTTGAATGGTAGTCAAGAGACTCATTAAAGTTAAGCTGTTCCATTTCACACTCAAATCCCCTATTCCACACAACATAACTGTGCACATGTGTGTGTGCACGTGTGTTGGTGTGAGAAATACTGTTGAATACGTCATGACTCTTTCATCTGAATCTTCACAGCTGTGGTTGTGCCTTTTTTTGCTTCCGTAAGCTGGTGCAACCTCGAAAACTAAAATTTATGAATTTGCAAAGTAAATATGTCTATGTTGGCATGACACCCAAAAGACATGTTACCAATGGCATGGCACAGAAGTTATATAGGGTACAACTTAACAGGAAAATCATCTTATTTACTTTAGTGTGATTACTCTCAGCAGATACTTTCTCAAGGAGATAATTATGGCACCGTCCTATAATTGATACTTGGGCAGTTCCCAGAACAAAATGGTATTTAATACTTTTTAAGAAGTATACTGCAAAAACATTTGCCCTCAAAATCTTACCCCAGAGAAAGTCAGTTCTATAAGGGATATCTAAGAAGGGCACAGGGAGAATAAGAAGATAGACCCCAAATAGGGATTAATCTGAAAAAACGTGAGCTAGGCAGAAGCAGAGAATCAAAACAGAAGAGGCAAGGAGCAATAGTTAAATATTACTAAGACAGATTTAGTTAATTAATCTTTTCTTTATTCAACTAATATGTATTAACTACTCAGTATTGCTGGAAATGGTGATAGATGAGGATACTGTGGTGAATAAAACAGCCCAGTAACTATCCCTCTTTCATGGAGTCTACAGTCTAGAAGAAGATGGTAAAACAGTAAACCAGTAATGAAATACGATGATACCTCAAAATAGGTGGAACGACAGTTATGTTACAGGAGGTTCAACATTTTTTCAGATTCAGCCCCTGTGCTAAGCCAAAATGCTTTTTTAAATGTGTTCATTCCTATTGATTGCTTTCTTACTTATGTCATTAAAGTTTACAGATATTGAGGATTAAATGAAATGTGTGAAAAGAACAAGACCCATAGCAAGGTACACAGTAAATGATAATTAGGTTTGTATGACAGAAATCTACAACTAATCTGTACTCAATAAATTACTGACTTTAACATTTCTAGTCAAAAATTAATTTTATAATTAAAATATCATGCATGTAAATCTTTTCCTCCATGTTTCCACTCTTTTGTGATCAATGAGTAAGAAGTTGCAAAATGGCTACTTCTGAAAAGCATGATCTATTTCCCTCAGAAAAAAATATAGCATGTGAAGGGTATTTTTTATTTTAAAATAGCAGTTCTGGATTATGAAATACAAGAACAGATTTTAGGTACTTTAAAACTGCAGTTAAGAACTACGTGCTAAATGTCATGCAAGCTGCCTGTTAGAGTCCACATTTCCATTAAACTCCAGTGAATTTACACACACACACACACACACACACAGCCCACATACACCACATATTTAACAAACACATGCACACACCTCACATACACCATACACATACCACACATACACCACGCACACACATACATGTGAACTTTAAATGATTTACTGATATGAAAAGGGAAATTGTTTTGAATACCATAGAGAGAAGCACATGGTTGAGAAAGATAAATTTGGACAACACTCTTTCATCCATGCGTGATTCTCATCATCCTTACTGTCAGAGATACTCAGACAGTAAGTATAGTTCTGTGTAAACACATAATCGAATTCAGCTCAACTTTAGTCTACTCTCTTAAATTTATGTTTTAAAAGTTGGAGTCCCACACATTTCAAATCCAAATTAATTCGGTGAAAATTTATTTTTAAGAGCACTGTCATCTTTAATCTTCTCTATTCATTATATGACATAGTGGAAAACTTGGAACATTAATATCCTTTACAAACAAATTTTCATTATTAAAAATTATTAAAAATAATGGAAATTTGTTCCTGTTCCACTAATTAGTTTTAATTGGTGACCCTACCTTTTTGTCCATTTTGGTTTTATAATAAAACTGGTCTTTATTTTTTTAATTTTATTTTATTATGTTATGTTAGTCATCATACATTACATCATTAGTAAAACTGGTCTTTAAACAGCTACTTTTTTCTCTATCTAACAGAGTTACAACTGAATCAATCCAAGAACAATATACCAAGAGCTCGGCTGAGGACCCTAAAGATGACAGTTGCATTTGCCACCTCATTTACTATCTGCTGGACCCCCTACTATGTCCTAGGAATTTGGTACTGGTTTGATCCTGAAATGTTAAACAGGGTGTCAGATCCAGTAAATCACTTCTTCTTTCTTTTTGCTCTTTTAAATCCATGCTTTGATCCCCTTATATATGGATATTTCTCTCTGTAATTGATAGACTATGTAGAAAGTCATACAAAGAAGAGCAAGGTAGTGAATTTCATCAAATGGGAATAAGAAACACAAAGGTGGCAGCACATTTACATACAAACAAAACAGAGTTTAAGTTTATATTAACGTCCTTCTTTTTAAAATCACATTGTCAGAAACTCAATTGCAAATTAAAAAAAATACAAACACAAAGAAAAAGAAAATTCAAGAAAAATAATAAAATATTCCCTCATAATCATAAACTTCTGAATTAATGTCTGCCCTTTCTGGGCTCCTATAACACATTATATAGGTTTCTTATCACTTTCTCCTTGTCTATTAATGTATAAATATTTAAAACAGCCATGGCCTAAGGCAAAGAGATTCCAAAAAGTAAGGCTGAGAAACCATAACACAGTCTTAACCTAGGCATGCCTTTGAGAGTTTTTTCCCAAGGGGCTTAGCAGCAATTATATCTTATGCTATAATAATATCTAAAGCACAGAGTGAGTATTTCCCCTACCCATAAGATCAATCTTCCCTCCTCTGGTTAAAAAATAATGCAATGAATCTAATTTTTTTTTAATTTCAAAAGCATTCTGAAGTTTGAAGTATTCAGCAACCAACTCACCATCCATTCCATCGTAGTTCTCCTTCATCCCAGTCTATATGGAACAGCGTGAAGTGCCTTCATAAAAAGGGGAGGCGTAGAGGGATTAGTATTTGGACAGGGATTAGAACATTCCTCTATGCTGCATAGTCAATGGAGTCTGTGGTAATTAACTGTAGTAATAATATTGTTTTTAAATATAATCAAGAAAAACTGATTGTTTTATACATAATATGCCCTCTGTTTTAATATGAGAGATTTTTTCTATCTTCTGATTTTACTAAATCTATAACCCAAAAGTCCCTGAGAAAAACAAATAAGAAATCAAACAAAAGCACAAGTGAAAAGATATTTGATACATAAGAGGAACACTGAAAACTACAGTTTTAATATATACAGGTCAAAGAAACCAACGAAGTATTGAAAAAGGTAAAGATAAACTGTAAATGTTTAACTAACTGATATTCACATTCAGGGGTAAGGTTTTCAAAATATGTGGGCACGACACCTCTTTTAATTCAGGACTGTTTCTACCTGTTCCATGAGAAACGGGGAGGATGAAAATTATGAGAATATAATATACACGACAAGAAAAGTTTGTAAAGGACTTTAAAGAAATTCATCCATCATTTAATTTTTTCTTAAAAAAATAGGTAAAATACTATTATATTCATATGAGATATGTAGTGCCACTCAAAGATGAAATGTAATTTCAAATTTTCCAGAGCATGTGGATCTGTGGAAAGTAAATTACTAATTAGACTAATGGTAGACTTTCCTTATTTTTCTCTTCTCACACATACTCTTCAGTGTATATGTGTGTGTGTGTGTGTTTCCACATCCTACATTATTTTCCAATTCTATTTCCACTGATCCTGTTTGTCACCATTCAGCTCCTTCCTTTTACTCTTTCATTCATATTTTCTTTTTTACTAAGCCCATATGTTTAATTAATCAATCCATGTGCCTACTCTACAGCTGAATTGGGCAAGGCTCAAAATTTGTAATGTGCTAAAATGCTCAAAGTTAACTTTTAAGGCATGTATATTGATACCAAGATTTAATAGTTCTACCAGATGACACAATACTATCGATAAGGCACAACAAAACCAATCTTCTTTAATCTTTATCATACACTTATTCCTAAGATGGTAACAATTCTTACTTCCAGATTTAAAGGCAAGACAACACACATATATAAGATATAATTTAAAGGCTTTATTGGATATGTGTTTAATGAACACATATGTCAGCATGGCTCTTAGATGTTCAAGAAACTTTTATTTAGATATGTTCTCAGGCATTTTTTGATACATTAACTAAAGGGCTATTCAAAATTTGGTGCAGGGGTTTATAACCTATGGTCCATGCACAAAACTGTATTTCAATGCAACTGCTTTTCTTTTATTTCTATTTGTGTTATTTTATACATTTAAAAACATTATCCTGAAAGGGGTTTATAGGCCAAACCAGACTGCCAAAGGAGTTCATGTCACAAAAAAGGTTGAGCCCCTCATTGATTTTGTATAAGAAAGTTTATTACAATAAAATTGTATCAGGACGTATTCATTTTAAATAAATAAAAATCTTTGGGGGGGGCACCTGGGTGGTTCAGTCAGCCTCAGTTAAGCATCTGCCTTTGGCTCAGGTCATGATCTCAGAGTCTTGGGATAGCCCCGCATCCCTGCATCAGGCTCCCTGCTCAGTGGGGAGTCTGCTTCTCCCTCTTCCTCTGTGCTCTCTCTCACTCTCGCTCTCTCTCAAGTAAATAAATAAAAATCTTTTAAAAAAATGAATGTATTCATTTGTTTATATGCATGCATAATAATGTTAATATTGAACTGGATTGTTTCAATTTGGTTACTCACCATTTCAGACTTGGAAATTTTCTTAAGGCTCAATATGTTCTGAAAAACTTCTCAGAAATAAGTATATTATATAAATATTGTGGTCCATAAATTATAATATAGATATATAAATTAAAATTTATAGCTCAAGGGGCGCCTGGGTGGCTCAGTCATTAAGAGTCTGCCTTCAGCTCAGGTCATGATCTCAGGGCCCTGGGATCAAGCCCTGCATCTGGCTCCCTGCTCTACGGGGGGCCTGCTTCTCCCTCTCCCACTCCCCCTGCTTGTGTTCCCTCTCTCACTGTGTCTCTCTCTGTCAAATAAATAAATAAAATCTTTAAAAAATAAATAAATAAAATAAAAATTAAAAAATAAAATTTATAGCTCAAAAGGTAAATGTGGCTTTAAATTAAAGATATGCCATTTATCAGAGAATATTCAATATTTGATATTACAGTCATTTACTCTATTTCCAATCATAATAAAAGATGAAGATTCCTTGTAAAAAAAAAAATGGATATACTCTGTAGAGTGAATCCAATATATAGATAATAAAGATTCTATCCTGGCTGTCTCCTTTATTTAGCATATAAAACTGGCTATAATTTGGGTTTCCTCTTGCAATTCAATTTAGTAAACAAATGACATAAACGAATGACAATGAATTGAACAAAGATTGCACTAATTCAATTTCAGCCTAAGAAACAGAGCTATAACAGCTAAGAAGGAAAAAAAAATACTGGAAGAGGAATTGGTATCACAAACATTACTTTCCAAGGAGCATATATCAGTATAAATGAGTTAGGAATTTCCTTAAAGTGACCTGGTCTCAGAATTTACTTTGTAGTCATAAAGATAATATTTATGGGCCCTTAAAATATGTTTAGAATTTCATCTATTTTACCTTTAGCCTAGTTTCAAATGTTGAGTCAATTCTTTGAGCTTTTCTAATTACTATAAATTGTGTCCATAGGAAACTAAATAAAAGAATAAGGTCGAGTTTAATCTCTAATTAAAATTAATTTATTTAAATCTTCAATTTAATTGTTAGGGTTATTAAGTTTTAAAAATCAAGTTTAAAACTATAAGCCTAATTTTTAAAGTTATATAATATATAAAATGCGTGTATAGGAACAATAGAAGAATATATGTAAAAAGTATTGATATCGTTATCTCTAAGTGGCTTTTTCAATCTTCTTTCTTGTGAATTCCTATAATTCCAAATTTCCAGAATGAACATTGCTTTCATAATGAGAAAAAAATAAATGTTATATGTGTGTGTTTGCATGATTTTACATGTCACTATTTCTGTTAGAATGCTTTCTGCTGTAGTAAGAAACATCAGACTAGAAGTGACATGTTTCATCTCATGTTACAGGATGTCCATAGGTGAGCTTGCAGAATTGGTTAATTCAGAGCTTTGAATCATTTTCTCTGCTTCCGCTAGGCTTTCCTTTCACGATTAGAAGTTAGTTGCCATTTTAAGTCTCAAAAGTAAAGCATGGCTCCCTCTGCCCCAGAACTTTCAGCACTTCCTTTTAAATCGGCTAGAATTGGAACACATAGCCAATTCTAAACCAATCACTAGCAAAGGAGAGGGGAATTACCTCAAACAATTTAAGGGTATGTTTCATTTTAGGAAGGCAGGGCTCATTTCCCTGAACATTTAGCTACCAGATAACAAAAATAAAGAATGTACTTCATTCTCTCCCTCTCTCTCTCTCCCTCTTCTCCCTATCTCTCTGTTTTTCTCTCTCTCCCCCTCTCCCTCCGCTCCCTCTCTTTTTCTCTCAGTCCTGTCTCTTTCTTTCTCCTAAGAGCAGAAGGAGAATGTTTTGGAGGTCTGAAAGCAGCAGTAACTTCCACTACCAAAATAAAATTGAAACTATGTATACCACAAAGTTTAAATAGCACACAATTTAATACAAAGCATACCGACTAACTACCGTTATCAGAGCATAGTAATTGCATAGTAATTGTAGTCCTAAGGGGAAAGAACAGATTTTATTATTTTCCACAATCTAAATCCAAACATTTTAAACTCCAGTGGTTGCAATCTTCAGTAGATGCAGAGCGTGGTTTCTGCCCAATTATTTACTTTCTTGGGAACTCTTGGTCCCTGTTTTTTGTTTGTCTGTTTTTATCATTCATTCCATTAGGTAAGAAATTTTCATGTTTTTAAAATTCTGGCCCTCACTTCAGATCCAGAGAATAATTGTCAAATAACTTAGTAATTAAATATGTGGCAATCTGAAGCATATTTTCCATGAAGCTAATAAAACTTAACTTCAAGTTCCTTACTTATTCAGTTTCTGCCTGAGGCCCTGGGAAAGATGTCTTCACAATGTCATATATTTTTATAAAATTCACAAAAATAAGATACTATAATTGCAATGGGTCAAGACTATCTTTTCCCCTCTTCATTCCCCTCTGTTGCACTCCTCCCCTCGGATGAGGCGGTATTGGGATGGCCATGAATATCTTTAGGATCCAGCCAAGGGTGAGCTAAAATAGGAATATATTAACATTGAATCTAGAGGGATATGATGTGGTTCTTGGTCACTTTCACGTACAGTTAAGTCACTGCTAACTATCACAGTAAGCTCTAGGCATAGTACTAGATGAAATATTGGTAACCATCATACTGATTTATCTGTCACAGTGACAGGAAAGTGTAAGGTCAGAAGTCATATCATGATGTAAATGTGTCTGGACATATGGCACCAGAACTATGTGGGTCATGGAGGGAAAACAGGGTATAAAATGTACAGAAGCTGGTCTATGGAAAATTTTTGCAGTCCTCAGGAAATACTTTACACCCTAAAGTATTTCCCAATAAATCACAACTTTGTAGAATCCACTCTGAGGGCAGATGGAACCTGTGATTTGCTTCCAACCATGCTTTACTTACGGTGATGCTCATGGGGTGTGACTCCCTCCGTTAGGTTACAATAAGGCAAAGGTGATGGGATGTCATTCCCATGATTATGTTATGTTATGTAAGACTCCATCTTAGCTGACTGGAACCAAATATTCCTGCTGCTCTTGAAAAAGCAAACAGCCATGCTGTGAACTATCTTTGTAGAGAGGATTTCATGGCAGAGAATTGTGGGCAGCCTCCAGGACTTACGGGTAGCCTCCCACGAAGACTGGGCCCTCAGTCATACAAATGCAGGAATTCTGCCAAAAAACCTGAATAAACTTGGAAGTGGATTCCTCCTCAGTCAATCCTCCAGAGAAGAGCACAGCCTGGCCAACATCTTGATTACAACCTGATGAGACCCTGAGCAGAGGACCCAGTGTCACTCCAGGACTGTGTAGCCACAGAAGCTGTGAGATAAGAAATATGTGTTGCTTTAAGTTGCTACGTTTGTGGTAATTAATTATGCAACAATAAAAAACCAATTACTTCACATGTAAAATTATAAGGAAAAGATTTCGTCCTTACCAAGTCCTAGTCAAAATGGAAATTCTCTGCTCAGAAATATACTCAACAATGCAGCATATACAAATATAAATTCCCCTACATTTTTTCCTTTTTGACTTCAAATGTACAATGTATCTGAATTTCTGTGTTTGTAGGACACAAAACTATATGCAGTACTAAATACATCAAGTATGTCTGTTTTATGCATCTCAGTGTATCAGAGGTCATTACTAACAAAGAACTGTGAAATTGAAAGAAAACTTTTTAAACTATCAATATATAAAAATTTGTATTATAAAACATTATTATATAAAAACATAATCAGGGAGTATGCATCCAAAATAGCTTAGGGAAAAAAGTATTTTAGATTATGGCAAGGAATTAATAATTAAAATTATTTCATTATTTTGTAGATTGATGTTTATGATATTTGTCAGCTTTTTGTAATTTGTGATTTCCTTTCTCATTCTAACAAATTTTTTTCTTTTATACCCAATTATGTATTACAGAGAGCTCTCAAAATTGTAAAAACTTCAGGCCCCAGAAAACATGAATCTTCTGATAGGAAGGAACTAAACCCCTGCATTCTTTCTTTCTTTCTTTTTTTTTTTTTAAGTAGGCTCCATGCCCAGTGTGGAACCCAACACAGGGCTTGAACTCGTGACCCCGAGATCAAGACCTGAGCTGAGATCAAGAGTGAGATGCTTAACCGACTAAGCCGTCCAGGCCCCCCACCCCTATGTTATTTCTAAGATCATTTCCACTTCCCAAATTTATACACTAGTCCTAGTAAAAGGATAAAATCTTACTTTCTTGCCAAGTTTGCCATCTTGATGATCTCTCCAGAAAGTTATACTTGCTAGAATGAGGTCCTGCCTCATACTTGCCATTCTAATGCCTCTTCTGATCATGCTTCGGACTGAAGTCTGTTCTTAAATCAGCTTTAACTAGGGAAGGACATGCTATCTGATTTCAGACATCCCAGCTGCAAATTATATGCCAGGCTGTGTACCAAAATTTTTAATGCTGCCTGCGTTTATATATTTTTAATTATTATGCTCCACCCACCTGATAGGATGTATCTTGCTATACTCTCAACTACCTCTTTCCCCATTATTAGTGGCTCCCCTGAACGTCTCATTATTTATTACTAAATATGTTAGATGTGTTCTACTTTCTAGGCTGTGCTTTCTATCTTTACTAACAGCTGGTTCCTCTACAAACAACTGCTTACCCCAATAGATGTAGTTCCCAGAGCTAGCTCCACAAAGTCTTCCCAAGTCTACTGCAGATAACAATCCCATAACTGGCTATTTGACAAAATACAACCACTACCAGAATAGCGCTTTCACATTCAATAGAAATAGATCTCAGAGAAATACAGATGCAGAAACTGACAAAGATCCATCAGAGGAGAGCTCTCTCAACTTCTCACTACTAAATCTATAAACCTTCCTCAAGGACAAGTTCAAATACTATACAAAATTATTATTAAAAAAAGAGAATAAGGAGTATAACATCATCATTATAGATGATGAAAACATACCTGAAAGATGTGCCACAAAAATAGATCAAAACTTGTTACTATTTTTAAACTAGCTTAATAAAAAAGATACAAAGTAGGAAAGAACAACATGATTCAGAATTAGAAAAACTCAACTGAATGGCAGGAATCCTTTTACAATGTGTATTTTTATCAAATCATCACACTGCACACTTAAAATATCTTAAAAGTTTGTCAATTACCTCAGTAAGGGTGGGGAAAAACTCACAAATGAGGTGATAGATCGCAGAAGAATTAGTAATAACAAATAAATTAGGGAGTGCCTGAGTGGCTCAGTCAGTTGAGTAGTGGACTCTTGATTTTGGCTCAGGTCACGATCTCAGGTTCCTGGGATTGAGCCCCGCAATGGGTTCCGTGCTCAGCATGGGGTCTGCTTGAGGATTCCCTCAGTCCCTCTCCTTCTGCCCCTGCCCCCGCTTGCGTGCTCTGTCTCTCTAAAATAAATAATCTTTAAAAAAAAAAAAAAGAATAAACCAGAAAGTGGGTGGGATGGGTAAAATAGGTGAAGGGAATTAAGAGGTACAAATGTCCAGTTATAAAATAAAAAACTCACAAAAAAGAAGAAGAAGAAGAAGGTAGCGGGAGGGGAAGAATGAAGCGGGGGAAATCGGAGGGGTAGACGAACCATGAGAGACGATGGACTCTGAAAAACAAACAGGGTTCTAGAGGGGAGGGGGGTGGGAGGATGGGTTAGCCTGGTGGTGGGTACTGAGGAGGGCACGTTCTGCATGGAGCACTGGATGTTATGCACAAACAATGAATCACGGAACACTTCATCTAAAACTAATGATGTGATGTATGGGGATTAACATAAGAATAAAAAAAAAATTTTTTTAAAATAAAAAATTAAAAATTAAAAAATTAAAAAATTAAAAACTCACAAAGATGAAAAGTACAGCATAACAAATATAGTCAGTACTATTGTTTTAACATTATAAAAGAAAGAATAAACTAGAAGGAACACAAAAGCTAATGCACGTAACAGATTATGATTTCCTGTAAAGAACCTGAGCCAATCCTTAGATCCTCTAGTCAGTTTGGTTGTCTGATGCTCATTCTCTAGTAATTTTTCAGGAAGTTTTTATGACAACAATAGTCTCGTCAAATATTGATACTATATCAGGTGTTGATAATAATTTATATACTCTGTACATGAGAGTTGCTTTTGCTGGATATAAAATCTTTAGCCCACATTTTCCCCTTAAGTATCCTAATATGTTGTTCCACTTTCTTTCAGCAAAAAGTTTCACTGTCAAAAGTCTAGTGATATTCCAATTTTCTTCTATTTTGCAAATGTAATAATACATTAAAATATTAAATTGGGGTATCTGTTATACTTTTAAAATAATTCACACTATATTCACACTAAGATGACCTCAAATTTGAGAGTACCACTATCTTCTGTATTGATGAAAAAGGAAAAAATACATTTCAATTTCAGGGATATTAAAATGTAAAGAAATGTGGGTTGTGGATGAAATTCAAGCTATCCATTTTCTATTGTTGTATATCAATTTGCCACAAACATAGTACTAGCTTAGTACTACAGTAGAATCTTGAAAGAATGGGACATAGACTAAGTTCCTTTCAACAATTATGTAGAAAATGTACAGAACTAGATTAAGAAGCCTGAATAATGCCAAAGGCGAGCAACATGAAATTTCCAGGTATTTGGAAATGTTCAATTTTGAAATGAGAATGAAGAAGCACAAAGGATAATGCAGTTTTGCCTGGACCTTCTCTGCACACTAGAGAGGAAGAAATCCCAATTTAAAAATATCATACATTACAGAAGGTGATATAACATAAAGCCAAGTATATGCTAATTTTTAAAATCCTATAGACGTTTCTTCAAAGGTACAGTTTAGAATGAAAGACAAATCCTAATGTTGACTACTACTAATTCTTTTCTAGGAAAGGGGAAAGGGGAACCAATAGAAAAAATTAGGTGAGGGGCACCTGGGTGGCTCAGTCGTTGGGTGTCTGCCTTCGGCTCGGGTCATGATCCCAGAGTCCTGGGATCGAGCCCCACATCGGGCTCCTTGCTCAGCGGGAAGCCTGCTTCTCCCTCTCCCACTCCCCCTGCTTGTGTTCCCTCTCTTGCTGTCTCTCTCTCTGTCAAAAAATAAATAAAATCTTTAAAAAAAAAAAAAATTAGGTGAGAAGTCCTTAGACAGGTGTTCTAGTACTGAATCTGACAGTGACTTGGTCTGTCTTATTTCATTATTTTTTTCAAATATGTTTGCCCTTATAAACATAAAGTAATCCTTCTCTATTATATGCTTTCTTTTTTTTTTAATTTAAATTCAATTAGCCAACATATAGCACATCACTAGTTTTTGGTATAATGTTCAACGATTCATTAGTCGCGAATAACATCCTCATCACATCCAGTGCCCTCCTTAATGCCCATCACCCAGTTACCCCATCCCCCACCCACCTCCCTTTCCCTAACCCTCAGTTTGTTTCCTGGAGTCAGAAGTCTCATATGGTTTGCTTCCCTCTCTGATTTCCCCCCCATCAGTTTTCCCTCCCTTCCCCTTTTGTCCTCTGCACTATACCTTATGTTCCACATATGAGTGAAACCCTATGATAATTGTCTTTCTCTGCTTATTTCACCTAGCATAATTCCCTCCAGTTCCATCCATGTCGATGCAAATGGTGGGTATTCGTCCTTTCTGATGGCTGAGTCATATCCCAGTGTATACATGAACATCTTCTTTATCCATTCATCTTTGGAAGGACATCAGGGCTCCTTCCACAGTTTGGCTATTGTAGACATTGCTATGAACATTGGGGTGCATGTGCCCCTTCTTTTCACTACATCTGTATCTCTGGGGTAAATACCTAGTAGTGCAATTGCCCGGTCATAGGGTAGCTCTATTTTTAACATCTTGAGGAGTCACTTCGGCTGTCTGGAAGTTCTTTTCCCTCACCTATATAGTGGGAGCCAACGGGATGACAATGTCATTCATAGCTCTAAAAATCACAACTCTATTAAATCTGTGACAGTGCCCGGCCTGTAGTAGACGCCCAAAATTATTTGTTAAACGTGTAACGTTTTAAAATGGAATCCCGGAAATCCTGAAAATCTGGAACTACCTACTACAAAACTTTCGATTTTTTATTTATTAAATGAAGGGGCTTCCTCTTACAGCTACGCAACCCCATCACTTCGCTGGCCACTGGAACCTCTGTGCTTGGCCACAGAGCCAGAGGCACCGCGAAACTTCAGTGTTTCGGTCCATTAACATCCCCCCGAACCTCGGTCGCAGCCGGGCCGCTTTCGGCACACACCTGCGGCGAGGCCTATCCCGGTCCGGCGTAGCCACACCCAAACCGGAAACCAGGACGCCCTGGGCTTGACGGGAAAGCTGAGGCCGGCCGCATGCTCCCCGGCCCCGCCCCCTCCGGTGATGTCACCACCCGCCCCTTGACCTCGCGGTCCCGCCCCCTTCCCTGCCTACCGGTAGCCTGCAGTGGCGACGTCTCTTGGAGGGATGGAGGCATCCGAGCCGGTGGCCACACCTCAGGGGGAAGAGGCGTCCTGCTCTTCCTGGGGGGCCGGCAGGTGAGGGAACGACTGTGAGCGCGAAGGAGCGAGGGGTGGCGGGCGGGAGCCGGGCGCCGGCTTCTGCTGCTGCCGCTCGGGCGGATAGGGAGCGCGCGCGAGGCCGCGGAGCCGGGCAGAACCAGCCCTGGGAGGCGAGGGGAGCGCGCGGGGTGGGTGTGGCGCGGTGGGCTCGGACCTCTGCGGCTCCCAGCTTCGCTGAGGAGAAAGGCCACTTTTCGGTCCTTTTGCGCTTTCTCAGTTCCATTTGGGGTCTGCCATCTTCTCAGTCACTGGACGTGTCTGGGGGGAAGGGGCGCGGGGTGGAGCGTAGTGGAGCGGGCTCCGTCGAGTGTTCTGGCCCGGGTCTCTTGGTGTGAGCTTTCCAGCCCGGTTGCCAAACACCTTCCCTCCTTCTTTCCGTAAAATGAAAGCTAAGAGCGCCACTGTGCGGGATCCTGCACCGAGATCCTCCTCTGAAAACTGTTACCAGAGGGAACTTGGTAATGATGAATCAGAGTCAGTCAGGACACCCTGAGGCCTCTGTTGACTACAGTTTAAAAAAAAAAAAATCCAGGAAAAAACCCACGAGTTATTCATTCTTATTTCCCAGTTGGTGTTAAGGTTTTTCACGTCTTTTGCACGCCTGAAAATCAGGGGGGGGAATGTTCGTGTGGTTCCTTTTCAGTCATCTCATAATTAATAAAGCGGTTAGTTACATACTCCCCACCACCAGAGTACAGTATTCCAAAGATAGAAGTGATGGATATATGCTTTTGAGCTAGTCTGAGACTGTCCATAAACCCGTAGCTTTTTCGCTAGTTCAGACTGAAGGGATGTTTTCACTACCATGATATTGCCTGCCGACACATTTACTGGGGGATATTATGTAATACAAACAAAACCTCCCCTTGTTTAAAGAATTTTTGATTGCCATATACATCTTACTACAAAAATGACTTTTGAAACATTCCAGTAAGGCAGGATTTTCTGAAAAATAAGTGCCGGTCATATCATTAAGAGACAAGGCTGTTTAGAACGTAGCTGTTCTCATATTTACTTAAGAGCTTTGCCCACTATTGTCCTCCATGCAAGCAAGACAGCTAGTGAAAGTATACTAAGGATAAGAAAACTGTTTAATAGGAAATTTTGCTTATTTTCATATTTCATTACTGTGCCAAAACTGGGCATATTGTGTATATGTGTATTTTTATTAGACAGGTGATCTCCTAAACTACAGCTGTCTCCTGGTTTGCTCTCATAATTATATATAATCAGAAATATTTCTAGTAGTTGGCCATGTATCACTTAGCTAGAAGCTGATAATATTTTGATTAACTCTATTTACAGATCTTTTGGCTTATATATCAATACCAGGCTTAGAAAACTGAATTCCAAGACCTAAATTTCGTGCTTTCACATTATTTTTAGAATCCTATAATTGACAATTAGAGCTTCCCAGTACATGGAATGGATTATACTTTTGCCAATATGATATTGATCTTAGCTGTCACTGTGTCTCAGGCCAAAGTGCCCCACCTCTGCCTGGGAACCATTTCTGTTTCCCAGTATTTATCCTATTTTCATTTTCATTTCATTTTTGTATGCCATGCTGTGAAAAAATTGAGCTATGGTAAATGATACATCACTATATTTTATCATGCTAGTATGCTGCTTTTTAAAAATTTTTTTAAATTTCCTTAAGTAATCTCTACACCCATCATGGGGCTCAAATTCATAACCCTGAGATAAAGAGTCGCACGATCTACCAACTGAACCAGCCTGGCGCGCCCCACCCCCTTTTTTTTAATTTTTAAAATTCATCCAACAGATACTTGAGTGCTTTCTTTATGCCTACAATGAGAGGCAGTAGGCAGTAGAGCATGGTGGTCAAGAGCTAGACTGTTTAGGTTCAGATTCTGGCTCTACCATTTACCTACTCTAGAACCTTGGGCAGGTTATTTAAATTAACTTCTGTGAGCCTGTTTTTTTTCCTCTGTTCAGTGGAGTTGGTAATAGTGCCTGTCTCATTAAGTTGTAAGGGTTAACAGAGTAAGTACATCTAAAGCACTTAAAGCAATGTATGACACAGTGTTTGCTCTTAAATTATTAAGGGGTATTTGGAATTCTTAGCAGATCATATATTCTCTTGGGGAAGGCAAACAATAAACAATTAGTGATAAGTACTTTGAAGAAAATACAGCAGTTAATGAGTTAGGGAGTGACCTAACGAGAAGACACATTTCATTGAAAGGCTGATCTAGAGTGGTCTATGTAATATGGTGAGGCAATATTTTAATTGAGACTTAAATGATAAGAGTCAGCTATTCAGAGATCTAAAGGAGGAACATTTCCAAGCAGAGGGAATAGCAAGTGTAAAAACTGAAGTGATAGCATGCTTGGCTTTTTGAGGAACAGCAAGTAGGCCAGTGTGGATGAAGATGGTAAGAGGGAAAGTAGTGGGAGTTGTGATTGAAGAGGTAGTTGGGAGATAGAACACCTAAGCCCTTTTGAGCATGGTAAAGTGTTTAATTTTTTTTAAAAGATTTTATTTATTTAAGAGAGAGAGAGGGAGCGGGGGGGAGGGGCAAAGGGAGAGGTAGAAGCAGACTCCCTGCTGAGCTGGGAGCCCGCTCCTGTCAGCCTGCTCTCTAGGCCCTATCCCAGGACCCTGAGATCATGACCTGAGCCAAAAAGGCAGATGCTTAACCAACTGAGCCACCCAGGCGCCCCAGGTGTTTAAATTTTATTCAAAGAGTAAAGGATATTTACTGAAGGATAGTTCTAAGGTGAAGAATATCTGACTGCATTCTAAAAAATTTAGGCTGTAAAATAGAAAATAAACTGAAGGGGGAGGGCAATAGTAGCACCAGAGAGACTAGTTAGGAGGGCTTTGAAATAGTTCAGATGAAATATGATAATGGTTTGACCTGAGGCTGTACTAGCACACAGATGGAGAAAATGAGGAAACGAGCTAAGAAGATCGCTAGATTCTGGGCCTGAGCAAGTGAGTAAATGGTGGTGCCAGTGAGTTGGTAAAGACTGGGAAAGAATAGAGTAAGCGGAGAGAATTAAATTCTGTTTGGGGCTTGTTATGTTCATGAAACCAATTAAACATCAGAAAAGAGAGGTTGTTCTAGCAGATGTGGAAAATTTGGATGTCAGAAGAGAGATCAAACAGAAAAATAAGTTTAGATATCATCAGTATATGGTAAATTCCATGTGTATTAGATTAGAGAGAGTATGTATATTAGAGAAGTTGTATGGGGCACTCCAACAAAATTGCTAAAATACAGATCCATCAGAATATACGTAAAACAACATCTGATAACACCTAAGAATAAAACTGTAGGCTGTAATCTTACAATACACACAGAGTAGGCAGTCAGTGAATTTAATTTTGACCTATTTTTAAAATGGAAATAAAGGGGTGGAAAATAAAATATATATCTGGTTTGTAAAATCCCCTTTAGTAACTGCCATGTATAATTGAATATTAGATTATAGAATGTGAATATTGAATACCATACTGCATATTAGACTATAGAATATGAATAACCATACTTGCCCTTATAAGTTGTGTTGTTGGTTTTTTTTCCAGTACAAATACAAATTTGCCCATTGTATCAGCAGAATCTGTGGAGATTGATGATGCATTATACAGGTGAGAACCTTATGGAAACTGAAACTTACTTTACTCATTTATTGTTCTGAAGTAATGGAGTACTGTATTTGAAAATACCATTAGGCCTATGCAGAGTTTTGTAAATACATCCTAAGAGTTCCTCTGAGATTAAAATTGGGGTTTTCTCTGATTTTTTTTTTTTTTTCTGTAATCTGAAAGCTTGAGTAATATTTAAATCTCAGTTGCTTTAGGTTTAGGTGATATGGCTAAGAATGATTTTGTTACCCACTATAAAATATTCCTCTTGTTTTTGGACAGGAGTACATGTTTATGTTCTTGATAGTGCAGGACTCTCATGAAAAACAGTCCATTTCGCCTCAGTTATACGGTAACATCTAGAGAATATATTTATTTCAGCGTAATCTCATTAACAACATTGCATGTTTGCACTATGAAGACAGCAAGGAAGTATTATGTGGTTGAAGATGATTTGAATGGAATTTAGTGAGTTTCTTTTTTACTGTATCTTTTCATGAAATTAAAATATTTTTATTAGAATTAAAGAGAAATTAAAAATATATGTATTGCTAGCACCTTTTTTTTTTTTTAAGTTATTGATTTATTTGTTTAAGTAACCTCTACATCCAACATGGGACTTGAACTCAGGACCCCAAGCTCAAGAGTCGCATGTTCTTCCAACTGAACCAGCCAGGTGCCCCTATGTTGCTATCACTTCTAAGACATTTTTTTAATACTTCAAGTTGTTTGTATGGATAGTATAATCTCAGTTTTAAAGTTTTTAGATTTCCTCTTTCTATAATTATGAAAAATAGATTTTATATAGATAGAATTTGGAATAATGGGCTATTTATTTTGAATTCTTCTTTATATTTTGTGTGGGATGCAGAGTCAATCTTGAGCATTTTAGGATGAGCTGAATCAACCTAATAGGTTGATTTCAATTACTGTTTTGTGCTGTACACTTGGAAAAAGAGATAAAAGATTAAACTTAATTTTGCTTTGTGAAAATTTTTACCATATGGTTTCCTGATTATAAATATACTTTAGAAATCACCTTAAGTTTGGACTCTTAATCTATAATTATGATGTTCTTAACGTCCTTTTGATCATATTCTTGGGATAACAAATGGCAGCTTCTTGGAGTAGCATTGGCTAATTTTATTCATTGTTTAGTTACAATCCTTATGAAACTTTTTTATATCCCTCCAACCCTGTAATGGCTGATTAATGATCATAATTTTCAGTAAACCAGAGATTAAATTTTCCATTTGCAATGTTGCATAAGTAGGGCTGCAGTTTGCTTGAGTGAAAAATATAGAATATAGTAGTTTATATATGATCAGGTATTGCTGGATCATAAAGTAGTTCTATTTTTAATTTTTGGGGGAACCTCCATACTGTTTTCCATAGCAGCTAGACCATTTTACATTCTTACCAACAGTGCACAAGGATTCCATTTTCTCCATAGTCTTACCTTTTTATTTTCTGGCATATTGTTTTTTATAATGGCCATCCAAACTGGTGTCAGGTGATATTTCATTGTGGTTTTGCATTTCCTTGACAATTAGTGATGTAGAGCACCTTTTCATACCTGTTGGCCATTTGTGTCTTTGGAGAAATGTCTGTTCTAGTCCTGGCTCATTTTTCAATCATATTCCTTGGGGGGGTTTTGCTATTGAGTTGTAGTTCCATATATAATTAGGATATTAACCTCTTATCAGATACATGGTTTGCAAATATTCTCTCTCATTCTTAGTTTGCCTTTTCACTTCATTGACTGTCTCCTTTGCTGCGAGTTTGAGGTGGTCCCACTTGTCTACTTTTGCTTTTATTGCCTGTGCTTTTGGTATCATATCCAGGAAATTCTTGCCAAGACCAATGTTAAGAAACTTTTCCCCTATGTTTTCTTCATAAGTTTTATAGTTTGGGGTATTAAATTTAGGTCTTTAATCCATTTTGAGTTGATTTTATATGTGGTTTAAGGTAAAGGTCCAATTTCATCTTTTACATGCAGAAATCCAGTTTTGCCAATACCATGTTTTAGCCCCAACTTTCCTTTTCCTCTAACTACACTGGCCATACTAGACTACTTTCTTACCAAACACAGTTTATGCTTTTACACTTAATTGTCTTTTCCTTGGTTGCCCTTTTGTGCCTTAATAGCACTCAACACCATTGGATCCCTTTTCCTGCCTCCCTCTTCCCCATTCCCAAGCTTAATTAAATGCTACCAAATCTACTCAGTAACCTAAGCTAGAAACCTTGGTATCATCTTAGATTATTCCCTGTTATCCTCCAAATTCAATTTTTTAAAAATCCTTTTAGTTCTTTCTAAACAAATCTTAATTCCAACTGATTCTCTCTCCCTGCATTCAGCATCTCTCAGTTGAACTACTATAATAGTCTCTTATGTGATCTCTTTAGACCTAATGAATCTCTAATCCACCTTCCATACTTTATTCAAAGTGATATTTTTCAAATTTACTTAAAAAGCCCCGGCTTCTCTGTTTAAAATACTTATATGGTTCCCTATCATTTACATTTGTGAAGCCAAACTGTATAGTATGCATTTAAGTGTCCTTTTCTGTACAACATAACAGTAGCTGAGAGGATAATCTTTGGTATGAGATCTGAATTTGAATTATCCTTCATCATTTAAGAGTGTATGATCTTAAGTTACTTAACCTCTTAAGTCTAATTTTTCTTTTATTCATTTATTTTTTCATACATTCATCCATTCAACAAATATTTAAGGAGAAAAATGTATACAGATTGCAAATTAATCATGAAGAATAGTGCCTAGGAGCTCAATAATTTCTAGTTACTATTTACTGTTTACCGTGAGTTATGGCCATGTCTTTCTTTTTAGTCACCATGTCACTCCTTACTACTTTACCCTTTAACATCCTGTTCTTTAGCTTTGTCGAACTATATGTATACATTGTCAGAGTCTAGGATTTGATATCACCCTACTTAAAACTTAAAAGCTAACCTATTATTGTTTAGTGAATGCTGACAGAAGATGTTAAACTTCAGAGTCAGGGACAAAGGACTTCATTACTTACAATACAGAAATTAGCATGCCTATAAGGATGGTGGCGGTTCCCCTTGCTCCCAAGTCCCATAGGGGCAATGCCATGGGCCCAGATGGATTCTTTGTAGGTAATGCATTTACATCACAGCTAAAATACACTGCATTTGGGGGACCCACCATTTTATGTCAAACAGTAAGCAAGCCTGCTCTTTGTCTTGGAGAAAGACTGACCTCATCCCTCAATTTTATGTGCTGCAAACATGACCCTAAGAAAAGGCCCCAGTAAAGAACAGTCCGGTCCTTGCCTGCTAGGCATATCTAGAGAAACATGGAATGTGAACGACCCATGAAGGAGTGTCTTCCAACATAAAAACATGTTTTTTTCACTGTTATTGAGGTGTAACTGGTGTATAATAAACTGTACATATTTAAAGTATACAATTTGATGTGTTTTGACATAATGTATATATTAATGAAATCACCATAGTAATATAGATAATGAATATATCCATCACACCCGGACATTTTCTTTGTGCCCCTTTGTAATCCTCCTCCCTTCTCTCTCCATCTATCTACCATTTCCCCAGGCAACCACTGATCAGCTTTTTGTCACTGTAGAGTACTTTGCATTTTCTAGAATTTTATATAAATGGAATTGTACAGTATGTACATATTTTGGGGGGAGAGGGTCTGGCTTCTTTCACTAAGCATAATGATTTTGAAATTCATCTGTATTGTCTTATCAGTAGTTTGTTCCTTTGTATTGCTGAGTTGTATTCTAGCATATGGATGTACTACAATTTATTTAACCATTTTTTAAAAATTTTTTATTTAAATTCAATTTAACATATACCGTATTATTAGTTTCAGAGGTAGAATTCAGTGATTCATCAGTTGCATACAATACCCAGTGCTCATTATTTCAAGTGCCCTCCTTCATGTCCATCACCCAGTTACCCCATCCCCCTACCCATCTTCCCTCCAGCAATCCTCAGTTTGTTCCCTATAGTTAAGAGTCTCTTATGGTTTGCCTCCCTCTCTGTTTTTCTTATTTTTCCTTCCCTTAACTGTTGATAAGCATTTGGGTTGTTTCCAGGTTTGCGTTATTACAAATAAGGCTGCTATGAGAATTTATATACAAGTTTTAGGGTCAACATATGTTTTCATTCACTCTTTGATAAACACCTCAAAGTAAATGTCTGGGATGTATGGTAAGTGTATTTTTTTAACTTTTTAAGAAATGCCAAGCTGTTTTCCAAAGTGGTTGTACCATTTTACATTTCTACCAGTAGTGTATGAGAGTTTGAGTTCCCCCACATGTTTACTCACCACCTGAAATGGTCAGGTCTTTTTTAATTTTAGGCATTCTAGTATGTGTATAGTAGTATTACATTGTGGTTTTAATTTGTATTTCCATAATGACTAACGATCGTGGGCATCTTTTCATGAGCCTATTTGCTACCTATCTTTAGGGAAATATCTATAAATCTTTTGCTTCTCTTTTTTTTTATTAGCTTGTCTATCTTAATGAGTTTTTTATATACTATATATATCATGTCCTTTGTGTTATATATGGTTGCAAATATTTTCTCCTACTAGTTTGTGGCTTGTCTTTTACTTTTCATAACAATGTCTTTGGCAGAGCAAAATTTTAAATTCTGATCGGACGCAATTGATGTATTTTTGGTCCTGCTTTTTAAATATTTGCAAAACTCAAGGATACTTAAGATTTTCTCTGATGTTATCTTCTTGAAGTTTCATAGTATTAACTCTTAAACTTAAGTCTATGATCCATTTTAAGTTAATTTTTTTATTTTATTTTTTTTTTTTTTTTTTAAAGATTTTATTTATTTATTTGAGAGAGAGAATGAGATAGAGCATGAGAGGGGCGAGGGTCAGAGAGAGAAGCAGACTCCCTGCCGAGCAGGGAGCCCGATGCGGGACTCGATCCCAGGACTCCAGGACCATGACCTGAGCCGAAGGCAGCTGCCCAACCAACTGAGCCACCCAGGCGCCCTAAGTTAATTTTTTTATAATGTGAGGTGAAGGTCAGAGTTTTATTTTTTTCCATATAGCACTAATGTTTTAGCACCGCAGTTGAAGATTATCCATCCTCTTTGAATTCCCTGCGTCTCTGTCTTTGGCAGAATTCAATAGAGTATATATCTGTTGATTTATTTCTGGAATCTTCTTTTTCAGGAATCTCTGTGTTTCACTTTACAACAACATCACACACTGCCTTGCTTACTATAGCCCTGTCATAAATCTTGGAATCTGGGAGTGTAATTCCTCCAACTTTGATCTTCTTTAGCAGAGTTGGTTTGGGTCTTCTGTGTCCTTTGAACTTCCACATACATTTGAGAATCAGCTTGTTGATTCTTTAAAAAGAATCCTACTGGAATTTTGTTTGCGTTTGTGTTGAATCTGTAGTTCAATTTTGGGAATGTCAACATTTTGACAGTATTGAATTTAAGATCCATTAATAAACACTATATGTCTGTCAATTTATTTCTTTAGTGTCTCCTAGTAGTGTTATATAATTAACAGTGCAGAGATCTTGCGCAGCTTTTATCAAATTTATCCCTAAGTAATTTGCATTTTTATACTATTGTAAATGGTCATTTTTAAATTTCAATTACCAGTTATTCATTATTCTTAAATTCAAGCTCAATTGATTTTTGAATAATTATTCTTATCCAGCAAGCCTGCTAAACTTACCCCCTGGTTCTAGTAAATTTTTTCATAAACTCCATAGGATTTCTAACAGACATTTTGTTTGAAAATAAATAAATTTTACTTCCTCCTTTCCATTGTAGATGCCTTTTAATTCTTTGTCTTATCACAATGGTTGGAACATCCAAGACAGTGTTAAGTGGAGGTGGTAAAGGTGAACAGCCTCACTTTGTTCTTGATGTTCGTTGGAAAACATTCATTCTTCCATGGTGGAGTATGTTGTTAGCTGTAGGTTTTTCATAGATGCCCTTTATTAGGCTGAAGAAATTTCCTTTTGTTACTGGTTTGCTTAGTTTTGTTTTGGATTTTGTTGTTTTTTTTTAAGTCAGAAATGGGTATCGAGTTTGTCAAATACTTTTACTTCATTCATTGAGGTGATTATATGGATTTTCTTTTAGTCTTTTAATGTAGTGAATTATAATGATGGCTTTTAGATTATGATATGACCCTTGCATTCCAGTTCTAGGATGAAACCCATTTGGTCATGATGTACTTTTACATATATGTATAAAAATTTTGTTAAGAATCTTTGCAACTGGTTATCTAAGCCTGGTGAATCACTGAACTCTAGCTCTGAAACTGATAATACTCTATATGTTAATTAGTTGAACTTAAAAAATGGAAAAAAAATTTTTGCATCTGTGTATGTGAGGGATACTGTTGTGGAGTATTTTTTAATTCAATGATTTTGTGTTTTGTTATCAGGGTAATGCTGATCTCATAGAATGAGCTGAGTATTTCTTCAAATTTCTAGAAAGTATGTGTAAAATTGGTATTATTTCTTCTTTAAATTTTTGGTAGAAATAACAATGGAGTTTGGAGTTTTCTTTGTGGGAAAGTTTTTAACTACAAATATAACATCTAATAGACATGGTAACATTCAGGTAATATACAGTTGACCCTTAGCATAGGTTTAAACTGCTCAGGTCCTTGTGGATGTTTTTCAATCAATATATTGGAAATTTTTTTGAAAATTTACAACAGTTTGAAAAAATTTAAACCACACAGGCTAGAAATACTTAAAAATTAACAAAAAGGTATGTCATTAATGTATAAAATATATGTAGAGACTAGTCTGTATTATGATTTACTACCATAAAATACACACAAACCTATTATTTAAAAAATTTATCAAAACTTATACACACAAACAGAGAATATACATGGTGCCATTTGTAGTCAAGAGAAAGGTAAACCAACATAAAAATGCAGTATTAAATCATAACTGCATAACTAATATAACACTGTATGTTAACTAATGGGAATTAAAATAAAAACTTAAAAAATTATGACTACATAAAATTAACTGTAGTGCATACTGTATTAGTGTAATAATTTTGTAGCCACCTCCTATTGCTATTGTGGTAAGCTCAAGTGTTGGCGAGGATCCCCTTAAAACACCATGTGATGCTAATCATCTTAGTGTGCACAGTTTCTCTCTTCAGTAAATTGTGTATCAGTAAAAAGTAATCTCACAGTTCTCACATATTTTTCATTGTGTTTAGTGGAATACTGTAAACCTTGAATAACCCTATGGGTCCCATACAGAGTGTCACTAATGATGCTGGAAGCACTCCCTAGAAGTAGAGAAAAGTCATGACATTACAAGAAAAAGTTGAACTACCTGATATGTACCATAGATTGAGGTCTGCAGCTGTGGTTGCCTGCCATTTCAAGATAAATAAATGCAACATAAGGACCATTGTTAAAAAGGAAAGAGAAAGAAAGAAAGGGAGGAGGGAAGGGAAAGAGTTAGTGAAGCTGAAGCTGCAGGTCCACCAGCAGGCACAAAAACCTTGTACTTTTTGCAAAATACCTTTTTATCTTGTATTGAAAATGCAGCTTTTATGTGGATATGAGAGTTGCTCTAAGAAAAACATGCTTATACACTTTAATATGATTTGAGAAAAAGCAAAATCATAAGACAACTTAAAGCAAAAAGAAGGTGAAGGATCTAAAGCTGGAGAATTTAATGCCAGCAAAGGATGGTTTGATAATTTAGAAAGAGACTTGGCTTAAAAAATGTCAAGGTAACAGGAGAAGTACTTGCTGAACAAGAGGCAGCAGTTGAGTTCCAGAAAGCCTTTCAGAAAATCATTGTGGAGAAAGAATATCTACCTAAACGCAGATGAAAGTGTCCTATTCTGGAAAAAAAAATAATGCCACAAAGAACATTTATTAGTAAGGAAGAGAAACAAGCACCAGGATTTAAGGCAGGAAGGGATAGGCTAACTCAGCTATTTTATGCAGATGCAGTTGGGTTTATGATTAGCACTGCCCTTACCTATAAAGCTGCTGACCCCCCTCTCCACCCTTGAGCCTTAAAGCAAAAAGGTAAACACCAGCCACTAGTCTTTTGGTTGTACAAGAAGGCCTGGACGTAAAACTCTTTATCCTGAATTGGTTCCATCGATGTTTTGTCCCTGAAGTTAGGAAGTACCTTGCCAGTAAGGGACTGTCTTTTGATACTGGACAATGCTGTTGGCCACCCAGAACCCTATGAGTTCAATACGAAAGGCATCAAAGTGGTTTACTTGCCCCCAAATACAACATCTCTAATTCAACCTCTAGATCGGGGTGGGGGGGAGGGGTCATAAGACCTTTAAGGCTCATTACACATGGTACTCTATTGAAAGGATTGTTAATGCCATGGGCTAGAAACCCAATAGAGAGAACATCTGGGGAAGGATCACAGCATTGAAGATACCATTATTATAGAAAATGCCAGGAAAGCATTCAGGCCCAGAACAGTAAATTCCTACTGGAGAAAGCTGTGTGTAGATGTTGTACATGACTTCACGGGATTTATGACAGAGCGAATCAAGGAAATTAGGAAAGAGATTGTAGATATGGTAAAAAAAAAAAAGGGGGGGGGGCAGGTGATAGGTTTCAAGATACGGATTTTGGAGAAATTCAAGAGCTAATAGACACCATACCAGAGGAATTAACAGAAAATGACTTGATGGAAATTACTTCCAAAACAGTGCCAGGTGATGTGGAAGAAGATGAAGAAGCACTGCCAGAAAACCGATTGACATTTGACAATGTGGCAGAAGAGTTCTGGTTATTTAAGACTGCTTTTGACTTCTTGTATGACATGGACTCAATCTGTGATACGGGCACTGAAACTAAAGCAAATTGTGGGAGAAGGATTGGTACCATATAAAAACAAATTTAGAGAAATTAAAAAGTAAAAAACAGACAAATCATGATGTATTTCCATAAAGTTATACTGAATGTGCTTGTATCTCTTGCCTACCCTTTTCCCTCCTCCACTTCTTCTACCTCTGCTACCCTGAGGCAGCAAGACCACCCCTCCTACTCCTCCTCTTATTCAGTATG
Source organism: Neomonachus schauinslandi (assembly GCF_002201575.2). NCBI lineage: Eukaryota > Metazoa > Chordata > Mammalia > Carnivora > Phocidae > Neomonachus > Neomonachus schauinslandi. The sequence continues at coordinate 149,112,241 of NC_058404.1, forward strand.
AAGGTAATGAGAATGAAGACCCTTATGATCTGCTTCTACTTAATGAATAGTAAATGATCACCATGCTGTACAGTTAATAAACTGATCTGTTGTATGTGTCTTTATATGAAAAACTATTAACTGTACAGAAAGAACTGAATGAGGCATTTTTGTCATCATCATCATCATCTAAGTATTCATTGTGTAGAATATCATGTACAAAACTCAGAAGTGGCTAGCCTATCCTTACATAGGCATAAGGTGAATATGTAATACAAAATTAATGTGTTATCTTACTGTTTCATATCTTTGCCTTCAAAGAATTGCATTACTCTACAGTATGACCCCCTCTCTCTCATCATTGGAGAAACTGCTTATCAGCTTCTCAATACAAGTAAGTGGGTTTTTTAGAAAATGTAACAATGTTTCCAATACCGTCTAGATGTATGACTACAGTAATACATGCCATAAAAATTTTGTAAAGATTTTCTCATTAGTATATAAGCTAGGCTACCATGAAGCAATTGAATCAGTTATGCTAGGCTACCAAAAGCAATCCTATTGCTGCTGCTTTGTTTTTAATACATGGATTGTTAAACTTATAAATAAATATGGATTCTTTTTCACTTTATCTTTTTACTTTAATGTCTAATGTTAATAATACATATAACATCTACAGTGTTTTGTATCATGTAAGACAACAATGATATAGATACTGACAGATGATTCATCTTATAAGCAGATGATAATTTACTGTATCAGTAAATAAGTACAGTACTATAAATGTATTTTCCTTATGATTTTCTTAATAACATTTTCTGTAGCTTACTTCATTGTAGGAATATGGTATATAATACACAGAACATTCAAAAATATGTTGACTGTTTTTGTTACTGGTAAAGCTTCCAATCAACACTAGGCTATTACTAGTTAAGTTTTTGTGAGTCAGAAGTTATGCACAGATTTTTTACTGTGTGGAGGGTTGGTACCCCTAACCCCAACATTGTTTAAGCGTCAACTGCCTTTCTCTCTGAGTGAGCTTTGAGAGTTTGTCTCTTTTGGAGAATATGTTTGTATCTTAGTGGTTGAACTTAGCGGCATAAAATTGCTTGTAATTTTCCCTGAATACCCTTTTTAATGTCTGTAGAATCTGAAATGATGTTCCTTCACTCATTTCTCTCACTGGTAATTTTTCTTTTTTCCTGATCGTTCTGGCTAGAGGTTTATTGATTTTATTTTAATCTCAAAGAACCAGCTTTTAGTTTAATTGATTTTCCATATTATTTTTCTGTTTTATATCTCAGTGATTTCCTTTCTTTTTGGGATTTTTCTTCTGCTTACTTTGATATTAATTTGCTTTTCTTTTTTAATTAAGTTTTTTTATTTAAATTCCCGTATAACAGTGTTATATTAATTTAGGTGTACAGTATAGTGATTCAGTAATTCTATACATTATTCAGTGCTCATCAGAATAAGTATACTCTTTAATACCTATCACCTATTTCACCCATCTCCCCACCCCCAACACCCTCCCTCTGGTAACCATCAGTTTGTTCTCTATAGTCTGTTTGTCTCCTTTTTTTTCCCTTAAGTTTGTTGTTTCTTAAATTCCACTTGAGTGAAATCATATGGTATTTGCCTTTCTCTGTCTTAGTCTGCTTATCCTTATACTCTCTAGCTCCATCCATGTTGTAGGAAATGGCATGATTTTTTGTGGCTAAATGATATCCCATTTTATATATGTACCTCATCTTCTTTATCCATTCATTTATCAATGGACAGTTGGGCTGCTTCCATAATTTGGCTGTTGTAAATAATGCTGCAAGAAACAGGTGCATGTATCCCTTTGAATTAGTGTTTTTGTATTTTATGGGTAAATAACCAGTAGTTCGATTAGTGGATAGTTAGTGGATAGTTGTTTTTAACTTTCTGAGGAACCTCCATATTGTTTTCCACAGTGGTTGCACCAGCTTGTACTCCCACAAACAGTGCCTGAGGGTTCCTTTTTCTCCACATCCTCACCAACACTTGTTTCTTGTGTTTTTGACTTTAGATATTCTGACAGGTGTGAGGTGATCTGTCCTTGTAGTTTTGATTTGCATTTCCCTGACGATGAGTGATGTTAAGCTACTTTTTGTGTGTCTGTTAGCCATCTATATGTTGTCTTTGGAGAAAAGTTTGTTTGTGTCCTCTGACCATTTTTAAATTCGATTATTTGGGGGTTTGGGGGTGTTGAGTTGTATAAGTTCTTTTTTTTTTTAAAGATTTTTTTTTATTTATTTGACAGAGAGAGACACAGTGAGAGAGGTTCGGAACACAAGCAAGGGGAGTGGGAGAGGGAGAAGCAGGCTTCCCGCGGAGCAGGGAGCCTGATGCAGGGCTCGATCCCAGGACCCTGGGATCACGACCTGAGCCGAAGGCAGACGCTTAACGGCTGAGCCACCCAGGCGCCCCAAGTTGTATAAGTTCTTTCTATATTTTGTATACTAGCCCTTTATCAGATATGTAATTTGCAAATATCTTGTCCCACTCAGTAGGTTGCTTTTTAGTTTTGTTCATTATTTCCTTCACTGTGCAGAAGCTTTTTATTTTGTTGTAGTTCCAAGAGTTTATGTTTGTTTTTATATCCCTTGCCTCAGGAGACATATCTGGAAACAATGTTCCTATGGGCAGTGTCAGAGACATTACTGCCTGTGTTCTCTTCTAGGATTTTTATGGTTTCAGGTCTTTTATCCATTTTGAATTTATTTTTGTGTTTGGTGTAAGAAAGTGGTCCAGTTTCATTCTTTTGCATGTTGCTGTCCAGTTTTCCCAGCACTATTTGTTGTCTTTTTCCCATTGGATATTCTTTTCTCCTTTGTTGACGATTAACTGACCATATAATTGTGAGGTCATTTCTGGGTTTTCTATTCTATTTCATTGATTTATGTTTTAATTTTTGTGCCAGTACCATACAGTTTTGATTACTACAGCTTCATAATATAACTTGAAGTCTGGAATTGTGATACCTCCAGTTTTGTTTTTCTTTTTCAAGATTGCTTTGGCTATTGGGAGTCTTTTGTGGTTCCATACAAATTTTAGGATTGTTTGTTGTAGTTCTGTGAAAAATGCTGTTGGTATTTTGATAGGGAATCTAAATCTGTAGATTGCTTTGGTAGTGTAGATATTTTAACAGTATTTGTTCTGTCAATCCATGAGCATGAAATGTCTTTAATTTCAATTTATTTCATCAGTGTTTTATACTTGTCAGAGTACAGGTCTTTCACTTCTTTGGTTAAGTTTATTCCTAAATATTTTATTATTCTTGGTGCAGTTATAAGTGGGATTTTTTTTCTTAATTTCTCTTTTTTCTGCTTGATTATTAGTATATAGAAATGCAGCAGATTTCTGTATGCTGATTTTGTATCTTGCAACTTTACTGAATTCATGTATCAGTTCTAGTTTTTTGGTGGAGTCTTTAGGGTTTTCTATATATAGTATCGTATCATCTGCAAATAGTGGAAGTTTTACTTCTTACCAATTCTTACCAATTTGGATGCCTTTTATTTCGTTTTGTTCTCTGATTGCTGTGGCTAGCACTTTTAGTACTTTGTTTGAATAAAAGTGGTGAGAGTGGATATGTTTGTCTTATTCCTGACCTTAGGGGAAAAGCTCAGTTTTTTCCCTTCAGGTATGATGTTCGCTATGGGTTTTTCATATAAGGTCTTTATTATGTTGAGATACGTTCCTCTCTAAACCTACTTTGTTGAGAGTTTTAATCGTGAATGGATGTTGTACTTTGTCAAATGCTTTTTCTGCATCTATTGAAATGATCATAATGGTTTCTATCCTTTCTATTGCTGGTGTGATGTTCTTTTTCTAATTTCTTAAAGTGGAAGTTGAGATGATCAATTTTTGAGATCTTTATTCTTTAGTAATAGGTCCATTTCATGCTAAAAATGTCCCTCTAAACACTGCAGTCTATGTGTCTCACAGGTATGTCTTCATTTTCATTCATTTCAGAAAACTTTATGAACTTTTTTTGATTTTTTTTTTTGACTCAGGTCATTTAAAAGTGTATTATTTGGCTTCCAAATATTGAGAGATTTTTCAGAGATCTTTCTGTTGTTAATCTCTAATTCAGTTCCATTGGTATCAGTGGATAAGCTTTGCATGACTTCATTTTTTTTTTTTAATGTTTTGCTATAGAATATGGTCTATTTTGTCATTGTTCTATGTGCATTTGAAAAAATGTGTGTTCTGTTGTTTGTTGGATTGTCCTATCAATGTCAAATTGATTGATAGTGTTTTTCAGGTATTCTATATCATAATTGATTTTCTGTCTAGTCTTTATACCAATTATTGAGAAAGGGATGTTGTCTTTCATTTTGTGTTTGAACATTTCTCATTTCAGTTCTGTCAGTTTTTGCTTTGTATAGTTTGAGCCTCTGTTATTAGTGCATAAACTTTGAGAATTGTTATGTCCTCTTGATGTACTGACCCTTTATCATTTTGAAATGGCCCTCTTTATCCTGGTAGTTTTCTTTGTTCTGAAATCTATTTGTCTAATATTAATAGAGCCACTCCAGTTTTCTCTTTGTTATTGGTAGCATGGTTTATCTTTTTACACTCATTTACTCTTATTTGTGTATTTAAATTTTAGCTCCTTGTAAATAGAATATAGTTGGGTTTTTCTTTTATTCAGTCTGCCAATCTTTGTCTTTTAATTGGAGTGTTTAGACGATTTACATTTAATGTGAAACAGTGATACCATTTTGCTTTCTAATTGTCTGATCTCTTACTGGTTTTCCTTTATTTCCTGTGTTTTTTTTTTAATAGTTGAGCATTTTTTATTATATTTCATCTCCTTTGTTGGCATATTATATACTTATGCTTTGTTTTGTGATTACTTTATGGTATGTAGCATATATTTTTAATATATTACAGTGTATGTTAAAATAATCTGTCACTTCCTGTATGGTATGGGGATGTAATAACAATATAATTCCATTTCTTGTATCCCAGGATTTCACTCATTGTTGTCTTATATTTTACTTCTACATGTTACAAATTTGCAATTCATTATTGTTTTGGGCTTAAATAGTCAACTCTTTAAAAGAGAATTTTTAAATAACAAGAAAGGATTTTTGTATTTATCCATATATTTGTCATTTGTGGTATTCTCTATTCCTTTGTGTAAGTTAAGATTTCCATCTAGTATCATTTTCCATCTCCCTGAGGATTTTGTGTAACATTTCTTATTGTGAAGGTCTGTCAGCATTGAATTCTTTCAGTTCTTGTATGTCTAAAAAACTCTCTACTTTCTTTTTTGAAATTGAGTACAGAATTCCACATTGGCAGTTTTTTTCCTTTCAGTGCTTTTGAAATGTTGGGCCACCGTTTCTGATCTGTAGTGCTTCCTGGGAGAAAGTCAACTGTCATTCTTATCTTTTGTCTGTAAATAATATGCCCTATAAACTGATTGCTTTTAATATTATCTCTTCACCCTGGTTTAAACAATTGTGATATGCCTTGGTGTAGTTTCCTTCATATTTCTTATTTTTCGATTTGTTCACATTGTGGTCTGTGAGTTGATTGATTGTATTCCTGGAAAAATTTTAGCCATTAGATCTTTAAATATATTTTTATCTCTTTTTCTCCAGTCTCTTTCAGGGATTCTAATTGTTGTTGTTCCACAACTCATTTATGCTCTGGGCTTTTTGGGTTTTTATTCAATCTCTGTGTTTCATTTTGGAAAGTTTCTGTTGCTGTATCTTCAAGTTCACTTCTGCAGAGTTGTCTATTAATTCCATCCAGTATATTTTTTCATCTTCGATATTATGGTTTTTATCTCTACAAGTTTTGCTGCTCAAGCTTTCCTCTACCTTCTTGAGCATATGGATTATATTTATAATTATTTCAGCATATTTGTATATAAAGTTTATAGTCTAAGTCTGTTCTATTGTCAGTTTTTCTATTCATTATGAATTGTATTTCTCCACTTATTTGCATACCTGGTAATTTTTTAATATATGCCAGACATTGTGAAGTTTACCTTTTTGGGTGCTGTATCATTTTGAATTCCTTTAAATATTCTTGAGCTTTGTTGAGAGACACAGTTAAATTACTTGAAAACAGTTTTATTTTTTCAAAGCTTGCTTTTAAGCTTTGTTAGACCTGGAGAGAGAAGGCTCTGGAACCTGAATACCATCTTCAAATGTTTGGAGGGCTGTCACATCAAAGAGGGATTAGATGAGTTCCCTATGGCCCCAAGGAGGGAAAATTAGGACTAGTGGATGAAAAGTGTAGGGAGATACCATACCTTCAGGAAACAGAGAATCTTTAATGAATAGGGCTCTCTAAAAGTAGAGTAGATAACCTTGGTAATTTCTTTCCACTGGATACTTCACTGATATTTTGAGTATCTGCTTTATAGAGTAAGCTGTAATATAACAATGCTGGGCTTGAGGTTATACTCTAGGCTCTTTAAATCCCATCTTTACTACTTACTAACAATATGAACTTCATAGAATTTAAGTGTCACTATCAGAGTACCGGACATTGCCTAGCACAAAGTAGGTACTTAATTAGTACCCTTTCCCTTGGTGGCCAAACATTGAAAAGGTAGATAATTTAGGTAACTGCTGAGAATCTGTCTGAGATTTTATGATTCTTTGGAAAACTTTGATTCATATATCTTTGTTTTATCCTTTTGTCCTTAAGTTCTTTGTCATTTTTAACCAAATTTGTGTCATGGCTATTCATTATTTACCTAAGTAATCTTCAAAATAATTCATGAAAACAAGTCTGAGATGAAATACATTTTTTTAACATAGTTCCTGTGACTCTGAACATAGGAAGAAGGACTTAAGTCCTCTGCTAGGTAGAACATAAACGTGTTGTTTTTATTCTTCTGTGCCAATTCATTTCATTAATTTAGCAAGTTGTTTTTTTGTGTCTATTACGTGGCAGGCCCATGTTAATCACTGAGAATACAATAGTAAATAAAGCAAAGGCCCTGCCTTAAGGAATCTACAACCTCCTAGGAAAAATAGACAAATAGCAAAAACACATTGTGATAAATGTTGTAATAGCTCAAATGTAGGATGTTATGGATGTACATAAAAGATGATCCAGCACTGTCTTGAGTAAGTTTAGGTGTTGGGAGACATATCAAGGGGGAAAGTAATGTATAAGCTGAGACTGGAGGATGAGTACAAGTTTTTCAGGCAGAAAATATTGAGGGGAGGAATACTCCAGAAAAATATCTAATGGCCAAAGACAACACACCATGTTTGAGGAACTGAAAACCTTTAGTCCACTTGGAACATGGAGTTTGATGGAGGAGTGACAAAAGATGAGACTAGAGAGGCAAGCAGAGACTAGCTTATGAACGGCCTTGTGACTAATATTAGAATCTAGACTGTATCATAAGGGAAATAGGAAACCATTGGAGTTTTTAAAGCAGGGGAATGATTTGACCAGATTTGTATTTCAGAAAGACTTTTCATGTTAGTAGGAAGTTAATAGGTTATATATAAAACTGAAAATTCAAGAAATAAAAGTATAAACATATTACTGGAAAAAAGGGGGTAAATATTAGAAGAAACAACTGGAAGAATTAAGAGTGGTTGCCTTTGGTGTATAGGAATCTGGGTAGGGAAGAGTTAGGTCAGGGAACTGATTTTTCTTTTTTTTTATTCCTCCAATAAACTTTATTAGAATGATTTGACTTTCTTAATCTACATGCATTGTAGCATAGTGGGTAAGAGTATGGATGCTGGGGCACGTGGGTGGCTCACTTGGTTTAGTGGCTGCCCTCAGCTCAGGTCATGAACCCAGCGTCCAGGGATCAAGCCCCACATCGGGCTCCCTGCTCAGCTGGGAGCCTGCTCCTCACTCTTCCACTCCCCCTGCTTGTGCTCTCTCTCTCTCAAATAAATAAATAAAATCTAAAAAAAAAAAAAAGCATTTAATTTTTAAAAAGTATGGATGCTAAGGCCAGACTGCCTGAATTGAGTATTACCTCCACTATTTATAAATTATTTAATTTCTCTGTGTTCAAGTTTTCCTTTCCGTAAAAATGGAATAGTAATAATAGAACTTGTAGAATTTTGTGAGGATTAAATGAGTTAATACAAGTAAAACACTAAAACAATATGTGGTGCATAATAAACACTCAGTGTTAGCAGTTATTACATGTCAGCACTGTTAAGGTACTGATATACAAGAACAGACAAATTTACCATTGTATTAGTGAAGGGGTTTAAATATTGCTTTTAGTAATCAAGAGAACAAGCAGACAAAAAAATCAGAGTGGGTATAGAATTCATCAACATGGTTATTAAAATTAATATAATTGTATATATAAAGAATATCTAACCAACTGTTGAGTACATTCTGTTTTAAGAGCCCATGGAATATTTGCAACATTTGCAAATTCTCAAATATTAAAAAATGAAATCATATAGATCTATTCACAATGCATTTAGGCTAGAAGTAACTAACCCAAAAGATAGCTAGAATATTCCCCATGAAATTAGAAGCTTAAAAATACACTTCAGATTAACCCAGAAGTCAAAAAAGAATCATAATTAAAACTGGAAAATAATAATGAAGTACTGTGTATCAAAACTTAGGATGCTGTTTAAGATCAGTTCAAGTTTTACATGTGTATTTTAGAAAAGAAAACCTGAAAACTAATTAAAGTTTTTATTTCAGGAAATTAGGAAAAAAGAAAATAGAAGACACCAGCCAAGGCTAGCCTTGTAAGCAGGCCAATGACCAGCCCTGCTGTTAACTTTTCCTACACATTAAAGATGTGAAACTACAGGGACTTTGATATACTGCAGGAGGAGAGTTATTTGGTACACTTCAGAAAAAAAGTTTGGCATTATCTAATAAAGTTATCCCTGCATTTCTTCTCCTAGATATATTATGCTATAAATAGATCTGTAGAAACTGCTACATACACATGTGTATCATGAGACATATCTAAGAATGCTCATAGTCTCACTATAAGTAACTGTCCAAAGCTATAGAATAGCAGGGGTGCCTCGCTGGCTCAGTCAGACGAGCATGCGACTCTTGATCTCAGGGTTTTGAGTTTGAGCCCCACATTGAGTATAGAGATTACTAAATAAATAAATAAACTTAAAAAAAAAAAGCTATGCTACAAAACTATAGAATAGTTAAATTATGGTATGTTATTACAATAGAATAGTACAGTACAATAGAATAAAACAGAACTGAAAATTAATGAATAACCACATGCATTGATAATAAATAAATCTCATAAATACAATATTATTCAAAAGAGGCATGACACAGAAGACAATATTCAAAATGATTCCATTTATATAAAGTTCCAAAACAGACAAAACTTAAATATATTGCTTAGGGTTACACAAATAAGGATGGCAAGACTATATAATACACAATTCTATACATACCATAGTAGATGTTCAGCAAATTTTTGATGAATAAATGGATGGTTTGGATCTCTGAAAAAGAAATGGTAAATACTGATTTAAAAAGAAAAGTCTAGGTTTTATTATATTTTGCAGGAATAAGGAAGGAGGGGTGCCCGATGGCTCAGTCGGTTAAGCATCTGCCTTGGGTTCAGGTCGTGATCCCAAGGTCCTGGGATCGAGCCCCGCATCGGCTCCCTGCTCAGCAGGGAGCCTGCTTCTCCCTCTCCCACTCCCCCTGCTTGTTCTCTCTCTCTCTCTCTGTATCAAATAAATAAATAAATAAGTAAATAAAGGAATAAGGAAGGAAATAATAGCTTATGTTTGTAAAGTTTCTTCTGACTAGACAAGAAAACCCTTTTCAGGCTTTTAAATTGAATATAAATAGCTGAAATACAGAAATTAAGGAAACATCTATATATATATATACACTAAACAAACATATATTAAACCAGCATGTATATTGTGAATTCCAAAAAAAGTCTTGTAAACCGGGCGCCTGGGTGGCTCAGTTGGTTAAGTGACTGCCTTCGGCTCAGGTCATGATCCTGGAGTCCCGGGATCGAGTCCCACATCAGGCTTCCTGCTCAGCAGGGAGTCTGCTTCTCCCTCTGACCCTCCTCCCTCTCATGCTCTCTGTCTCTCATTCTCTCTCTCGCAAATAAATAAAAAATCTTTAAAAAAAAAAAGTCTTGTAAACCAAGGGGTTTAGTTATCTGTACTTAACTCATCTTTCAGTGATTCTTGTAAGAATCCATTGGAATGTCCATTATCTTCAAAAACTTGGTATAGCATCAAGTTTATCACTGTTCTTTCAAATTAACTTTCTGTTGCCTTTATTATTGTATCTGACTTTTTTAAATAGCCAATACATATTTTTTGAAATTTCCGTTCTGATGCTACCTTGTGGCTATTAATATGGATGGCTTAATAAGATCCCTTATATACTTTATCAGCATTTATATTTAAAGTAATGTTTGGGGGCACCTGGCTGGCTGAATTGATAAAGCATGTGACTCTTGATCTTGAGGTCGGGAGTGTGAGCCCTATGTTGGGCATAGATATTACTTATGAAAAGAAAGAAATAAAATAATAGAAAACTGCTATAAGTCATCTAAACTCCAAGAAGGGAACCAATTTTTTTGTCTCAGAAATCCTGTTTACAGTAAAGGCTTAAAGTGGAGATAACAAACTCAGATGCCTGTAGTAGCCCCTGAGGTAGTAAATGAAAGGAGCAGGATGGGAACTGTGGCAAGTCTAGAGACATAATCCTCCCTATCTAAACAGGACAACTCCTACTCAACTCCGTCTGTTTGTTGCTATACGAGAAGGTGGTGCCAGATCTTCAGTTTTTTCAGAATATGTCATATATTTGGCAGTTAATTTAGAAACATTAAACACTATGCAAGTGATCCAAAACAGGTCTGTGGCAGGTTCTAGTTGCTAGGCTATTCATTTGCAAACAACCTTAAAGGATATGTAATTTGGGTGAAATAATTTGTTTTTTACTGTGTTTTACCTATAGTCGACAGAGGTACGTTCTTGGAGACACAGCAATGCAGAAGATGGCCAAGTCCCATGTTTTCTTAAGTGGTATGGGCGGTCTTGGTTTGGAAATTGGTAAGTAGTATTTTTATTCATAATTTTATATGACACTTTGAGCAATGTAAGTTAAAGAATTTAATTTCTTTCCCTTGTATATATTATTTCCTATAAAGGAAGTTAGATCCAAACCCTTGAGAAGATTCAGTTTTGATTCTTTTGGCAACACTATTTCTTTTCTTTCTTTCTTTTTTTTTTTTTTTTTAATGATTTACTTATTTATTTGAGAGGGAGAGCAAGCAGGAGCAAGGAGGAGGAGCAGAGGGAGGAGCAGGTTCCCCACTGAGCAAGGAGCCTGACCTGGGGCTCAGTCCCAGGACCTTGGGATCATGACCTGAGTCAAAGGCAGACACTTAACCAACTGAGCCACCCAGGCACCCCTTGACAACACTATTTCACTATAACACTATATACTGTTAATATTCTTCCACAAGGAACCAGTAATGACTCTTTTGCTTCTCTTTGTTATGATAATAGCCATTAATGATCATTTCTCTTTGTTTTTTTTTATTTCTGTATCTTTAATTCATTATGATAGAGCACACACACATATATTTATAACAGCCTGTCTGAAATAATACACTAAAATTTTAGTGTATTATACCTCAGTGTGGTATGATAGAAGATTTAACTTTTTCCTTTTTGTTTGTCTGCATTTTCTAAGGAACTTGTATTTCTTAGGTAGTAAAAAAGTTAAAATTATCCAGTCAGAGATGTGACCAAGCTCCATCAAAACTGTCTAATATATGTTCTTAATATTAAGCTATTCCTTTCTCTTTTTCCTTCATAGCAAAGAATCTTGTTCTTGCAGGAATTAAGGTAAGTGAGTAAATGTCCTTGGTTAAAATAAGTGTTTGTTGTGAACTTTTTTTTTTTTTTGCTCATCATTAGTGGTAATATTGTTTACACTTTGGCCTAATTATTGCTGCTTCTTCATTTAGTAGCAAAATTGTTTTAATGCTGTATTTTCCTCCTTTTAAAAAACTATTACAGAAAATTTCAAAATTATATGACAGTAGAATAGTCTTAACAAAACCCCATGTATCCATCATGCAGCTGCAATTACCTGCTCATAGACAAATTTGTTCCATGTTACCTCTTTCCCATTCTCCACTGTTGCCCAACCACCAAATTATTTTGATATAAAACTCAGACATCCACATAGGGGATGGGAAGGAAAAATAAAATAAGATGAAAATTGAGGAGGAGACAAACCATAAGAGACCCTGAACTCTGTGAAACAAACTGAGGTTGCTGGAGGGGGGAAAACGGGGGATAATTATGTGATGGGCATTAAGGAGGGCACTTGCTGTAATGAGCACTGCATATTATTTGCAACTGATGAATCACTATATTCTACCTCTGAAACTAATTAAAACAAACCCGTATACATCCTATTATATCATCCTTAAATATATTAGTATATATCTCTAAACGATAATGGTGCCTTTTGAAAGCATAACCACAGTACCATTTTCACACCTAAAAATGTAACCAATTCCTTAATAGCATTGTCTTAGTTAGCTATTGCTGAAAACAAATTACCCCAAAACTTAGCAACTTAAAATTTATCAGGGCCATCTTAGCTGGTTCCTCTGTTTGAGGATCTCTCATGAGGCTCCAATCACGATATTGGCAGGGCTGCAGTCATCTCCAGGCTAGGGAAAGAATCTGCTTCCCAAGCTTGCTCACATAGTGATTGACAGGATTCACTGGCAAGGCTGTTCCACTTCATATTCCTACTTCATTTCCTTGCTGGCTCTTGGTTGGAGGTTACCCTCAGTTCCTTGAAATGTGACCCTTTCCATAGGACAGCTCACAATATGGCAGTCTGCTTCATCAGAGTAAGCTAGCAAGAAGACAAGAAAGGAAATGTATTAGCAAAACAAATCAGTCTTTTGTAACCTAATTTCAGAAGTGACATTCCATTATCTATGCTTGTTTGGTAAAAGCAATTCACTAGTTTATGAATGTAAGGAAAGGGAATTACACGAAGGCCTGAGAAACAGGAATTGGGAGTCACTGGGGCTAAATTATAGCTTGCCTACCTCAATCATCAGATATCTAGTTAGAGTTCAAATTTTCCCAGTTGTCTTATGAAAATTTTATCTGTTTGATTCTAATCGGGATCCAAGTCAAGTCATATACTGAACTTGATTTCTTTCGATGTACAGATTTCCCTTCCCTGATTTTTTTTCCCCTTAGAATGTACTTGTAAATGAAACCAGGTCATTTATCACATATACCTCTGCCCTTGTATTTCCTGTAAACTGGTAGTTCTATCCAGAGATTCAAATTCAGATTTGATTGTTTTGGCACTGCTGCTTCACAGATAATTTTATGTTTTCTCATCAGGAAATCATAATCTGCTGGCCTTGTTTTTATGATTATTACTAGCTATTAATGATCATTGCCTAGATTCATTATTTCATTAAGGATAATGATATTCTAATTCTGTCATTTCTTTTTGATTTCTTAGCTGGAATAATATTTTAGACAATTTTCCATTCATCACATATTTGGTTTCACTAAAGTGTAGTTTGTACATGCATAAAAGGCAGGATAAATACTTGATTTTTTTTTTCACCCTTTATTTACCAGGTTTCAAAATCAGTAGTTCCTATCATCCCCCAACAGTAACTAGTGAACTTGTGTGGCCTGTGTGTGTACATGAACATCATGATCAATGTGGATTTGAATATATATGATTTGTTTTGATCCAGTATAGTTATTATTCTCGTTGATGCTTAAATCATTTCATCTTTGCTTATTGGGATCTTCATCAAGTTCTGGAGTCCTTTTGATACAACCCTAGTAGTCTTTGTCACTGATGGTAAAGTCTTTTCAGTGGACAGAGCTAGAAAATTCATCATGAGTGAACACTGAAATTTCTGAGTTTCACATTTAGGATGATAGCGTATCTACCTCTTTAATTTTGTTATTTTGTATTTGTATCTCTTGTCTTACTCTAAGGGTTTGAGTCTTAATGACATGGACCTAATTATGTATTTGCTTTATCCTATATTATATTATACCTATTTATGACATAACTTCAGCATAACAATTTCAGTATTTTTAATAACAATATAATTATTGAAATCACTTTATGATTTTCTTTTTTATCCTTAGGAAAAATCCCATCTAGATTTGGCAGGCAAATTAACTACTGTTTAGAAAGTAGTAATAGTGAATTTTTAGGGATCACTTTTTTAAATTTAACATACTTTTACTGTTATAAGACTTACATGATTCAAAGTAGAAATTATAGGGGCGCCTGGGTGGTTCAGTCGGTTAAATGTCCCAACTTGTGATTTCGTCTCAGGTCATGATCTCAGGGTTGTGAGATCAAGTCCCACCCCGGGTTCTGTGCTGGGCATGGAGCCTGCTTAAGATTCTCTCTCTGCTTCTCCCTCTACGCCCCCAACCCCCCGCCCCCAGCCACATGCTCTCACTCTCTCAAAAAAAAAAGACAAAGTAGAAATTATAAAGCAAGGTTTATTCAGATAAGTCTACCTTCTCTCTACTCAGTTCCCTCCTTCCCTTATTAGATTGCCCACCTTTTTTTCATGTTTTTAAATATAAGCAAATGCATACATAAACATATGCAATCTGTATATGTGTATGTATACATATTTATCCCACATGCCTTTCTTAGATGAAGTGCCATACTTGCCTCCACCTTGCTCCTTATCACTTAACAACATATCCTGGGATTACTCCCTAATGATAAATATATATACTTCACTCTTTTTTTATAGCTGCATGGATATACATGTATGGATGTATCATATATAATTACCCCGTTCCTTATTGGTGGACATTTTTATTATCTTTGGGTCTTTTCTATTAAAAATAGTGCTACAGTTAATACTCTTGTACTTAATGTCTTTTTGTATCTTTCCCAGTGTGTCTTTGTGATAGATTCTTAAAAGTGGGATTGCTGTGTCAAAGAATAAAACACATTTTGCTAGAGATTGCCAAATTATTTTCCATTGAGGTTATTCCACTCTACATTCCCACCAATAATAGAATGCCTGAAAAAAAAAAAAATAATAGAATGCCTGATTCACCTCATTCACCAATAGAGTATATTATCAAACTTTTGGATTTATGACATTCTGATGAATGAGCTAAGGTATTCCATTCTTGAACAGGGTTGAACCTGCTTAAATACTTTAAAGGACCATATGCATTTCTTTTTCAGTATACTCCCCGTTCCTATACCTTGCCCCATTTTCTGTAAGATCTCTAATATAAGTTAAAAATGTTCTTTCTGGTTAGTCATCTTGTTATCTTACTTTGAATGTAGAGCATTTGGAAATGTTTGTGAGTTCTTTTGATTTTTTTGTATTTTGATTAATATAACGTGCTACTTTCCTAAATTAAAATTCTCTTAAGGGTTAAAGTAGTTTTTTCATTAATTTTCCTGGGTTTCCAGATGTATATGGTCATACCTTCTGTGAATGAATCCAACTTTATATCCCTCCCAATTCTTAAGCTTTTAATTACTTCGTATTGTCTAATTACACAGGATAATTCTGATACAATATAAATGGTATTGGAGATAGTTGTCTTATTCCTGACTTTAACAGAGATTTTTCTCTTTTTCGAAGGCACTTACCATTCATGATACAGAAAAATGCCAACCATGGGATCTAGGAACCAACTTCTTTCTCTGTGAAGATGATGTTGTTAATATGAGAAACAGGTGAAGATAGGATATTTTGATGTATTTTTGTAGGATTTTTTTTTACTCTTGCAATTAGTTAGAATATTTTCTGTGCCCAGAACAGAACTGTGGACTCATCACCATAAATTCACATCACCATAGAAAATAAGTGTTAACGTATACTTTTTAATTCTTTATATTTGTGAAATTTTTAAGATAGTCATATTGCTACCTAGAAATGAATTTAAGATTGTTAAACATCATTATTAATCCTGAATTATTAAAAGACGTAATGAGCTTGGAACCATAGGGGTACACTTTGAGATTATATGGCTTACTATGGATATATGACAGTATACTACATCTCAAGATTATATAGTTTTCTGTAAAGATAAGCCTTACCTTCTTTCTTCCTGTATAGTTTGTTAAATTTTCATTGAAATTTTCTAACATTCAGGTTTCTCTGGTATCGTCAAAGTGTCCCAAGTATGAGGGATTGGGTTATTGAACGAAAGAATTGTAAAAGTCTTTTTTTTTTTAGGGCTGAAGCTGTACTTCAACATATTGCAGAACTAAATCCATACGTTCATGTCACATCATCTTCTGTTCCTTTAAATGAAACCACAGATCTCTCCTTCTTAGATAAATACCAGGTTGGTACTCTATTTTATATTAGATGTTATTGACAGATTACAAGGCAGATTTTTAAGTATTATTGTAGTATATAATTAATTAAACCTAGTCTCTTGAGCAGAACAGAAAATTTTAGGTTAAAAGACTTCCTTTGGAGTAATACCTTTCAAATGTTCCATTTTAGGGAGAGGGCCTCAGAATTACTGACAAAACCATTACATTTGACTAGTGACCATATACATGTGGAAACCCAGCTACTTTCACAGTAATGTTCATAAAAAACTACCCAAAACTCAGTGGTTTCTAGCAACATGTATTTCTTTCTCCTGCATCTGCATGTCAGTTGGAGTTCAGCTATTCTAGGCTGAACGCAAATTGCAGAGTCTGTGTTTTGTTCCATATGCCTCTCTTCTAGAATGAGGAGGCCACCAAGAACATGGTGTCACGGCAATAAAAGAAATGCAAAAGGGCAAGTCCAACTATCTAAACACATTTCAAGCTTCCGTTCATGTTACTCCCATTAATATTTCATGGGCCAAAGCAAGTCACATGGTCAAGCCCAAAGTTGAGGAGCAGGAAAGTACACTCTGCTCTTCTAAGGTGATGGGCAAAAGATGATGTATAATCCGATTGCAGAGGAATAAAAAATGCAGATCAACATTCAGTCTACTTCTCAACACCTAGATGTTTTAAAAGTGATTAGGTTGACCCTGATTTTCTCTGTGATTAAATTATGATGTTGCCCATTTAGGTAGAAACACTCCTGTGTTTCACTTTTACTCTGTACTTTTGACACTGTGTGACCATATGTGTATGGGTTTTTCCCCCAGCCAAGCAGTTCTGCAACTCCCTGGACACCTAGGTTCAGTGTCCTGCAGTTCAATTCTGTTTTGACACTATCTATCTGGAGAAGATAACTTCGCATCCCACACATTAAGGATTCATTCCCACAAGAACCCCTTCTTTGCCCTGTTTCTGACATGAATCACAAGTCCAGGTTGTTACTCTATGCTTCTGAGGACTGGCTATATAAATCACAGGTTCCCACATCCCCTTCCTAGGGTCCAATTAATTTGCCAGAGTGGCTCACAGAATGCAGGAAAACAGTTTACTTACCAGATTGGTTTATTAAAAAAGCTGTAAATCAGGAACAGTCAGATGGAAGAGATGCATAGAGCAATGTATGAGGAAAGGGGCACACAGCTTCCATGCCCTCTCCAAGTATGCCACCTTCCCAGCACCTCCATGAATCTGGAAGCTCTCTGAGCCCCTAGTTCAGGGATTTTTTATGAAGACTTCATTATGGAAGCACAACTGATTAAATGATTGATCTTTAGTGATTAAGTAAATCTCCAGCCCCTGTCTCCTCCCTGGAGGTCTGAGACATAGGGCTAAAAGTTCTGACCTTCAAATCACAAGGTTGGTTCCCCTAATAATCAGCCCCCATCTTTAGGGGGCTTCCAAAAGTCATTTCATTAATCTACACTCCGGTATAGCTGAAAGGGGCTTATTATGAAAAGATGTTATTTCACCTTTATCACTCTGGAGCTATTTCAGGATTTGGGACAAAACTAAATACTATAACAAAAGATGCCTTGATAGCTCTTATATAGGAACCTTGGATGATGACCAAAAGATATATTTATTATTATAATGTTAATATCATACCAATTTAAAAAGCAGTGTAGACTTCCATTCTGGACTAGATAACTTGAAATCCATCTTCTACAAAGATGGGTAATAGACTTCCTAAATCAAACTGTTTAATAGACTTCCTTTTATTTTTAAATTTTTTTATTGAAGTATAATTAACATACAATGTTATATTAGTTTCAGGTATCTAGCATAATGATTTGGTGATATCCTGGAATGCCAGAAAGAAACAAACTAAACAAATACAGAGGAATCTACCTTCAACAAAGCCATAGTATATTCCAGTATATAAAGCCCCTTTGAAGATGAGTTCAGGATACAAAATAACAAGACAGGAAAAAGTAGCGCAGTGTGATCAAGAGTCAGTGGATATAACAAAGAATAGAATTAACCTCCAGGAATTTCAGATAATAGAATAATTGGATAGGGTCTTAAAAATATAGGTGTTCAAATTGACTGAATCTTAAAAGAAGGAATTAAGTATATAATATGGAAATAAGTCCTTATTAAAAACACTCAGGCAGATGTGATAAAGAACCAGTAGAACATTTAGAAATGAAAATATAGTCTTAAAAATTAAAACTCACTGGGTAGATTAAACAGTGGATAGATACAAATGGAGTAAGAATTAGAGAATTGAAAGAGCTGAGGAGATTACTGAGACTATAGCCCATAGAAATTAGAATAAGTATGAAAGAGAAGTTAAAAGAAATGAGAGCTTGGGGCACTTGGGTGGCTCAGTCGGTTAAGCGTCTGCCTTCGGCTCAGGTCATGATCCCAGGACCTGAACCCCCACATCAGGCTCTGCTCAACAGGGGGTCTGCTTCTCTCTCTCTCCCTCTGCCCCTCCCCCCCGCTCATGCGCATGTACACTCTCCCTCAAATAAAAATCTTTAAAAAAAAAAAAAGAAAAGAAATGAGAGCTTGAATGAAAAGGTTCAGTTCATGAGATTAGATTTCCAGAAGGAGAGTATTAGAAAAGAGCAATATTCGAAAAAATTTTGGCTGAGAATTTTCCAGCATTGATGAAACACAAATTAGATTCAGTGAATGATGAGTCTAAGATTTGATTTTATTCTGTTTACAAATTTAGTAAGTTAGCCTGTTACTATTATTGGTTGCTGGCAGAAAACATGAGATTCCTGGGTCAGAGACTCAGGACTTTATTACTCAGAGCATGGTAAGAAGTATGAGTATTATGAGGCACCTGAATGGTTCAGTCAGTTAAGTGTCTGATTTGATTTCAGCTCAGTTCTTGATCTCAGGGTCGTGAATTCAGGCCCCACGTTAGGCTCCACACTGGACGTGGAGCCTACTTAGGGAAAAAAAAAAAGAAGTATGAATATTATATTTGCCTCATTTCCTCTTGCCTTCCCCCCAAACCCACTAGTCTAGTGCAGAGGACTCAGTGGATGTCTGCACATATAATGGGTTCCTTTTGAGAAGAGGAACACTGAGCTTGGGAAACCTGCTGTTTCATAGCAAGCAACAAACAGGCTTGCTCTTTGTTCCAGAGGAAATCAGTACCTCACACAAAGCACAAAGCTTGCACAAAGCAAATATAATCCTGAGAAATGGCCCAAGAATGGTCAAGAGCCTTGGATTCATGGCAGACCCACTTGAGACATGTACAAAAAGTAAGAGACCCATGGAGGAGAAATATCTCCCTACAGGAAGCACACCGTATTCTGAGTTAGATAAATAAGAATAAATCCACACCTGGATATTTGTAGTGAAAGTGAGTTATCCAATTCATGGGAACTAGCAGCAAGAAAAAGTCTGGATTGAGAGTCTAGTTCTGCTTTTGCCACTTGATAGATGAATAATCTTAGGAAAGTTTTTGACCTTTATAAGTTATTTAAGATAAGATCTGATTATAAAAGCTCTCATTATCTCACAGGGTGATGATAAAAAGGTAAGCACTGACCATTATAATTTGCTATTTTAAAATAACAACTTGGTGGTTTCACTAATGATACTGTCATAAAGCAAAAGTTGTTGTATTGTGAATCTGTTGAATATATGAAGTAAAAGCAAGCTAAGCCAACTAATGTAATATGAAATATGTTATTTTTATTTTTGCTATCCCATAATTCTGCAGGTTTTAACCTTAGGATGGAGTACAATTGAATAGTATTTTTTAATAAGAAAAGTAATGTGTTTTTAGCATAATGCAAACTAAAATGCTTCTGATTTAGAAGTGTATTTTTCCAAACTAATTGTTTATTTTCTAGTATTTAATTTCTTATATTCTTCTTAACAGTGTGTAGTATTGACTGAGATCAAACTTCCGTTGCAGAAGAAGATCAATAACTTTTGCCATTCTCATTGCCCTCCAATTAAGGTAATAGTATCATTTAATAATGACATGTAGTTAAAGAAAGAACACTTTCACTGTTAGAATTTGTAGCTTTTCAGTGGGTTATATAAGAATTTTTTTTTTTTTTTACAAAAATGAGGACAATCAGTTATATTTTCCTCTTTAATTTTGGCATCATATTCATTTCCTATTTTTAAAACCAAGATCTAAATTTGCCTTATAGCAAATTGCCAAAACTAAGGAAGAGTTAAGGTTAGGAATGGAAAGGATAGTAAATATTGAATTCATCATCTAACTTTAAGTATGGCGTAATGGTGGTTTTCAGGAGATTTATTGGTTCTTGTAAGAAATATTCATTGAGCATCTGCTACAGATACAGTTGTAGGCACTAAGAATACGTGAATAGGACATACAAATTTTCCTACTCTAGAAGATTATCATTCAGTAAGGAAGATACATAATAAAAAAGCTAGGTAAAGAGTAGAGTATAATGTCTGCATGATGTTGGGATGGGGACCAGTGCTGCTTCTCTTAAATTGAAGGTCAGGGAACTCCTCTCTGAGGAGATGACATTTGAATTGAACCCTGAATAATGATAAAGAGCCAGCTATGGAAAATGTGGGAAAGAGCATTCAAAGCATGAAGAACAGCAAGTATAAAGACTTGTAAGTGTTAAAATTTGCTTG
The DNA here is from genome assembly GCF_002201575.2 of Neomonachus schauinslandi. NCBI lineage: Eukaryota > Metazoa > Chordata > Mammalia > Carnivora > Phocidae > Neomonachus > Neomonachus schauinslandi. The sequence goes on from NC_058404.1 coordinate 149,133,232, forward strand.
GTGTGTTTAAGGAACAGCAAGAAGCAAGCAAGACCAAAATGGAGTTTGGGTAAAGAGGAGAGTAGTATGAATACAAGTTACCAGAGGATTAGGTTCAGAGAAGTACTTTAGAGGTACTTATATAGCTTATATAACTTTGAGGATAGCTGAGTTTTAAGCCCATGATTTTGGCCTGATTTATGTTTTTAAAAGATCACTTTGGATATGCTGTATGGAAAATAGTCTAGAGCAGTAGTTTTCAAAGTATGGTCCAAGGATACTAAAAATTCTTGAGATCTTTTCATGGGGTCTGCAAAGTCAAACTATTTTCATAATATTACTAAAATATTATTTGCTTTTTCACTCTGATTCTCCTACGGGGTACAGTGGAATTTCCAAAGTCTAGATGATGTGTAGTGATACTATTGCTTTGACTGCTAATGGAATGTGTGTGTATTCTTGTGTTTTAAATGTTTCTCAGTTTTAATCTCTAACACAGCAAATATCAGTAGTTATAACCCAAATAAATAAAAGCTCTTTCAGTCCTCAATAATTCTTTTTTTTTTTTTTAAAGATTTTATTTATTTATTTGACAGAGAGAGACACAGCGAGAGAGGGAACACAAGCAGGGGGAGTGGGAGAGGGAGAAGCAGGCTCCCCGCAGAGCAGGGAGCCCGATGCGGGACTCGATCCCAGGACCCTGGGATCGTGACCTGAGGTGAAGGCAGTCGCTTAACCAACTGAGCCACCCAGGCGCCCAGTCCTCAATAATTCTTAAGAACATGAAGGAATCACAAAATCAAAGAGAAAAGAGAGCCGTTGAATTATAAGAGTAGAGTAGAGGCAACTAGTAGCCTAGTGAGAGATGCTGGTGCCTTATTCAAGAGAGGTAGAAATAGAGATTTTAAGAAATCATTGAATTTGAAGTATGAGAATGGATGAATATGAGTTGTGAAGGAAAGAATGATCAAGAATGACATCTAGATTTTTCTGGAGTAATTGAGTCATGGTGACGTTGGAAAGACTGGAAATAGGTTTAGATTGGAAAAATCGTAATTTATCCTGTGCAGTTACATACATATTACTAGCTCTACCTCCTTTGTGGGGTTATATATGTTCCTTTGGAAAAAGGAAAAAACTATTTGTTCCTTTGAGGTAGGCACTAAGCCAACAATCATACTCTATTAAATAGATGTGCTAAAAATTTTTGGATTGTGCTGTTTACATAACAGATTTACGTTCTGTGCAACATTTGTGCTGTGGTTCACAATTCAAATTAAACAGATGAATAAAACATAGGATAGTGAGTAAACTTAAGACAGGGCACAGAAGTTTTACAAAATAATTACACTGAGTTATGAACTAAAATCTTTGTTTATGTAATTGATATACATAGTCCTACTTGAAAGTTGTTTTGAAAAGAAATTGTCCTCAAGTTTGCAGCTTTTAAAGTTAAAAAGTTTCTAAATTTCTGCTCAGTTTTGTTTCATAAAAAATGCTTTGTGTACCTATTTTGATAGTACAGGCAGTACATGATCCAGTAGGAGGTAGTCTTCTATTAGCTCTTTCACTACTTTATGTCAAAGTGGTATAAATTACTTTAATGGGCTACATTTTTATGTCCAAATATGAATAGACTTTAGTTTTTGTTAAAAAAAAAAAATCACTTTATACAGGATCATACGTGTTACAGAATAAGAATTTTTCTTTATTATTTTTAACTCTAAAAATAACTTTGAACACAAAAAAAGTTTCTTTACAGATTTTTAGAATGGAGTGTCTGTATATAAAAATCACTTTTAATAAAGCGATGATTAACGATTGTGTTTAAGAATCTGATTTTTACCTCTCTTGACTTTGATGTATACTGTCAGTTCCTCAGTCCTTTTCTGTTTATTGCCTCCATTTTCAGCTTTTAGCTCTGTTCTATTTTCCATTAACTCTACTTTTGGTGAATGGACCCTCTTTTTATTTTCTCAAATGAAAAGTAAAAATTTACTGCTAAAACCATTAAACCAAAATAACCATTTCTTAAATACTTTGCTTGATTTTTAGGGCAAGGAAAGAATTCTTGTTATTTAAAAATGAGAGAATGTATTATGATGATGTGCTGCATCTTCTAATTGTGTAATAACACTTAGATATCCAGTCCCAAATGCCAGTATCCTTGATTCCTGATCCAATTTACAGACAAATAATGTATTTTATTTGTGACTCACTTTATATCGCAAAGGATAATCTTTTGTTTGTTTTTGTTTTGTTTTTTTGTGGGGTTTTTTGGATAATCTTAATTATAAATAAAGTTGTCATTGAAGGGGCTTAAAATAGTAGAAGTGGAGGTTTTCTCTTTATGTAAATAGATAAGCTTGAACTTGTTTTTTATCATTTCACAGTTCATCAGTGCAGATATACATGGAATTTGGTCACGGTTGTTTTGTGATTTCGGTGATGAATTTGAAGTTTCAGATACAACAGGAGAAGAGCCAAAAGAAATTTTCATTTCAAATATAACACAAGTATGATTGTATATATATACATATATTATTGTATATTTATATGATTGATTTTTTAAGGTTGATGTGAATACAATTTTTTAAAAGGTGATATTAGCAAAATATTGTAATATGCAATATTTTTCATTTGTTTTATGATATTTTAAGGTAATTCATGAGGGAATATTGTGTTAATTTCTTGATTGTATTATATTAAAACTAAATTTAAGTTAGGATATTACAAGAGTATCTGGATTCCTTCTAACATTAATAATAGATAGATCAACATTTACTTATGTCATAAATTTTAATTTTAATTTTGTTCAGTGTTGTGCTCCTGTGGACATGAAGTGTGATTCAGTGTTTGCTGAACTGTGTTTATTGTGTCAGATCGTAGATGTACTAAGTATGTCATGAGTCAACTGGCCCAACACTTGACTGCAGGAGGATGCATGCTTAAGTCATTATAGACAAAAGCTTTTCTAAAATTTGTTATATTTCTAAAACATCATTTGGAGGAGGAAAAACGTGTAAGAATTAATTACCCTTAAGATCAAAAAGTATGAACTTTCTAACCACATTCTCTTCATATAAGCTTAAGTTTTTTATTCCCTAAAAGAATTGGAGAAATCATCATGGTCAATTTCTGCTACTGGTTTTTTAGTCTAAATCATTACATTTATTTGCATTCTTTCTAATCAATTTACATTAAAGCTCAAAAGAAGCCAAATGTAAGGAAATAATATACTTTGACCTAATAGTGTATGTGCTTCTATCTTTATGCTTGATTTTTAACCCAGTGTAATGTTGCCTTTACACCCCTTTTTAAGAAAAATGCTAAAAAAATCATTCTCTTTCTCTCTACTTACAGAATGATTTTTTTATTCAGCCTTTAACCTTTGTACTTGTTTTTAGTTTTGTCCCTGAGAATATCATACAGTTAGAATAGGCTCCAGGGTATAGTATGGATTCTTGTATTGCATTGGTATTTTCTTTTATTGAATAGTGCACAAAGTATGAAGGTTATCCATAAAGAATTATAAAATACCATAAATGTTCCCATTTATCTTATGTGCAAATTATTCCTCTTTTTAAATAAAATCCTTATGAATTTTATTCTTCTTGAGACATTAGTAAACCCACATGAGGTTAGTTTTATCTACATGTTTGTGATCATAGTTTTGTTCTTTTCCAAATTACTAAGCCACAGGAGACTTTTTGGAATCCTCACAATTATGAAAGACAGAATGACAATTCTTTAGGTTTTATGTAGATTAAATTATTATTACCTTACTCAAGAAGTGTGTTGGATTACATGTAGCTAGGAAATTTCTGGGCCTTTGACCTATTTCATCCATCCTGTTTGGTAAGATAAGCCAATTTCTTACTATTTTTATCCTGGTAAGCTGGGCTACATGATATTTTTTTCCTTTAAGTGTTGGGGAGGCTTTAAACTACCAGTTTCCTGGCTTTAAATTTCTATCCTTCTTTCTTGTATTTCTTTGATCTTCAAAGTTAGACTCATCTTTTTTTGCACAGATTTTTTTGTAACATGACTTTAAAATTTAAATTTGATGACTTTGAATGTCTTTTAGAAGTCACAAAAATCTTTTTATCTGTGAAATATTTGAACTCCCATGTAGAATCTCTATCTCCCCAAAATATAAAAATTATATTTTAAACATTCATAATAAAATAAGATGATCATTACTTTGCGATAATTCTTAAAAGGCTTGCTTTTATTAAGTATCTTTACTAAGTGTCTTAGTATTTTGATTGTTTTGAGAATTTTATGATAGCATGGTCCCTTTTGTGTGAGATTTGAAATTTGTACAAAAAAGGTATACATGAACTTGTCTTTAGGCTAATCCTGGCATTGTCACCTGCCTTGAAAATCATCCTCACAAGCTTGAGACTGGGCAGTTTTTAACATTTCGAGAAGTTAATGGAATGACAGGCTTAAATGGATCTACACAACAAATAACTGGTAAGTTCATGTGTTTTATTAATTCATTTCTACTTACTTGTTATTCAGCACTTAAATAACTCAGTCTACTCAGTGTTGAGAACACAGCATTAACTCAGACAAACATGATCTAGTTCTTGGCCTCAAAACATTCAATCCAAATGAGGAGATGTTTGCATTAAGCAGTGATGGTATAAAGAGAGTACAGGCATTCTGGGAACTCTAAATGTAACAAAGAAATCTACCCAGTCTTGGTACAGCAGCAGTGGGGACAGAGTATCTTGATTAAAAAATTAAGATTGCATTGACTTAGGAAGGTGGTGAAAAGAATATTCTATGCAAAGACATATAATAAAAGAACAGTTCAAGGGACTAAAAAATATAATATGGCAGTGCTGGCAGTGGGAGTTGAGATAGCAAAAGTCTTAAGGTATTTAAGAGGAAATTTCATAATCTCATATAGTAAGTAAGCAAAGATTCCAACATGGGGAACTTATTTATTCATTTAGGGAGGGCAAGAAAGGGAGGTTTTGGAGAGAAGATAATGCAGACAGCTTAGGCTCGTCGAGTAAGGTGGCAATGAACTATACAAGTGGAGACATGTTTTTGTTCAGTGGCTTGGATGGGTAAAAAGAATGAATGGATGTTATTGCAGGCAAGTTTGTGGGTTTGTTGGCAAAAAGTTGAAGAAATTCGGGTTTTTTTTAATAGACTAAGATGAGATCATTGTCCCAAGGAGAGGAAAGGTGCCAAGGTCAGAGATTTGAGGAGAGTAAATATTTTTAAAAATAGAAAGATTATCAAGCTTCATTTAGTGCCAGTTTGAAGTTGAAGATAGTGAATTTTTAGTGAATTTTTGCATAGTTTGTGATTTTCTTCCAGCCATGTTTAAAAGAGTTAAAGACATTGCCAGACATCTTGTAACTCAAAGATGGCATGTTTACACCTGTTAGCTAAAAACGATTCAGGTTTATCTTTAGGACATTTGAAAGTCTAATTATGTAATTACTGTATAGACTGGTAAATGGATTACTTTTTTCTTGTAATGACTGCAAAATGGATCCTTAGGAGAGAAAAAATTAGTCCCTATTATGAACTCTTTATACTAAAACAATTTTGGATCTACAATTAGTTAAGCATCTTTGCTAACAAAATTACTGGATTTTGTTTCCCAGACTATATCCAGATATGTAAAATACAGATTAGATCATTGATATTAAAGAATTTTTATCTGCTTTTGCAAAAATTGACTCAACTAATCATTTAGGGTTATTGTTATTTTGGGGTCTATACAATGGAGGATTGTGATGGTTCAGAATCTTGAGGCTTACGTATAAAATGTTCCATTTGTCTGCCTATCTACTAATTAGCAAGTACCACACTATATGTTAGTATTACTTATATATAATTAGTTATCAATATTAGTGATGGGGCACCTGGGTGGCTGTCGTTAAGCGTCTGCCTTCAGCTCAGGTCATGGTCCCAGGGTCCTGGGATCGAGCCCCGCATCGGGCTCCCTGCTCGGCGGGAAGCCTGCTTCTCCCTCTCCCACTCCCCCTGCTTGTGTTCCCTCTCTCGCTGTCTCTCTCTCTCTGTCAAATAAATAAATAAAATCTTTAAAAATATATATATATTAGTGATTGATGTTTTATAAAATATTTTAATATCTAGTGATAAGCACCCCTCATTACTATTTTCCCCCTCTGAGTTTTCTTAGTTATTTTTAAGTCCTTAAGTTCACACTGGAAAAATAGCCTGTCTCGTTTTCCACACTTTCTGCCTCCTACAAAAAAGATTTATAATGGGATCCTCTAACTTTATAAATTAGGAAAAATTAACATCTTTATCATGATAAATCTTCAAATTTGAATACCTATATCAGTATATAATGGTTTTCTTATTTTTCTTTTAGTGGTATCACCATTTTCTTTTAGCATTGGTGATACTACAGAACTGGAACCTTATTTACATGGAGGCATAGCTGTCCAAGTTAAGACTTCTAAAACATTTTGCTTTGTAAGTATTTTTTTTTTTTTGCTTTAAATATATTTCTTTGCAGAAGAAAAATGGCAGAAGAGAAAAAAGTAATAAAATGTTAACCGGATGGTTAATTTAGGAGCTGAACAGATTTTTGGTTTTTAATTTGTACCCACTTTGAGGGAAATGAGATCAATTTAAGGAAATAAACTGGATATCAAGATTTATATTTCAATTAAACTCACTTATTTACATTTTTAAAGTAACAGGAATATTTTATTTGTCATACTTGTCAGTTCAGGTTTTTAAATTTTAATTTCAAGAAAGAGTGTATATGTTGGAAATGTAAAGTAAGTCCTATAACCTGGCATTGAAAGGAAAATGTAAATATCTAAATAAAGAGAATATAGTAGGGACACCTCAGTGGCTCAGTCGGTTAAGTGTCTACCTTCTGCTCAGGTCATGATCCCAGGGTCCTGGGATGGAGTCCCACACTGGGCTCCTTGCTCAGCAGGGAGCCTGTGTACCAAGGAACTAAGGAGTCTCTTGCAGCTTAAATCCACAGGCCACTTCTCATTATAAGCTGTCTACTACATCTCTATCTTTTCTTGCAAGTTCTCAAGGTTTAACTTGATTGCCTCTTCTTTTCCAGAACAATTATTAACCATGGTCCTCTACAAGGCTTAGTCCAAACCAAAGTTTGAACAAAACAACAGCTTAAAATACAGTTCATCAAATCTGCCCCTGCATTATTTCCTCTTGCCACTGTCCCCAGTTTTTAATTATGCCCCAGGTTTATGCCCCAAGTAAATTTCAGATTGGGTGGGTGTTTTGGGGGATGGTTGGTTGGTTGGCTGGGTTTTTTGGCCTTCGTGTGTTCTTTGCTCCACACAGATAATTTCAGCTTTTGAGTATTTATTCAGGTCTTGTCAGGCTAACAGCTAATCTTGATAATTTGATATAAAAAAAATATGGTAGCTTTTTGATTAAACAGATTTTTTCAAGTATACAGGTGTTTTCACCAGTTCTTCCCAAATATAGTATGTACAGCAGGTTGTCTCATTGCATTTAACATTTAAAAAATGATGTGTAGCAATTAAAACAAGGGACAGTGGGGAATAGTAGCTCTTTTATATTTCAATTAAACCATATTAGCCCAACCATCCATATTTATTTCAGACCTTTGGGAGAGATGCATTCCTTTTTAGTGCTCTATATATTTTGTTAAGTAATCACTTACTTGCTCTGAAGTAATAGTTTTTGTTTTTTTTAAGGAACCATTGGAGACTCAGATAAAACATCCAAAATGCCTTATTGCAGATTTTAGTAAACCTGAGGTAAATAAACGCTTTGTAGGTTTGAAAGAGGCAGCAGAGTGGGGGGTGGGAATTGGTAAGAGACATTATAAAGTTAAAGTAGGGTAACCATGTATATACCTTTCTGTCAGGTTTTTTTAATAAAGGTTGGATTCACATATCTAGGGTTAACTCCCAAGAATTGAAAACAGGAATTTATACCATGGAAAAATATTAAAAATAATGGAAAATGTTTTACTTTCATGATATGCTAGCTTTGGCAGTTAAAAAAATGATTTCAATAATTTATGCAGATGATCTTACTAAAAGATTTCTGAACCATGTAGAGTTTTATATGATACATGTTTCTTCCTAAAAACCTTGGAAGCATTTATTCTGTTCTTTTAAATCCCTGAATATAATTTTGTAGCAGTGAATGTATTTGTGATAAGGAAAGACATATTAACAGTTTCCAAATTGTAAATGTTGATCAGGAAAAAGGATTAGGTGATACTGATCTTGTACAGATGGTTTTTGTTGTTGTTGTTTAGTTGATAATTACTCTTTCATATGGATAATGTACTAAAAACTGGTTATACTACCTGGGATTGACACTTGGATCTGTTGCTTAAATATAGCTTCATGGCCTTGATGTCAAGCTGTTTAACTTCTCTAAGCTTCAGCTTCCTTATCTGTTAATTAGAGATAATAGTAGTATTAAGGTAATTAATTTATTGTAAGAAATAATATTTATGAAGTGTTAGCACAGTGCCTGTCTAGCACGTATTATACTCTCAATAACTGTTGACCAATTTTTAATGTTCTAAATAGGCACCTTTACAGATTCACACAGCAATGCTTGCCTTGGACCAGTTTCAAGAGAACTGTAGTCGCAAGCCAAATATTGGGTAATGTTTTTTGTTTGAAATAACTTTTTTCCTTACTATAAAAGCAGTATTTTGGAAATGATAGTTTAAAAAACTTAAAAAGTAACTAAAGCCCCTTATAGTTGCAACACTACTAGATACACCGAACTATATAAACATTTATTATAACCTTCTGTTCTTTGTTCTGGTGGAAGTGGACATAACAATTTATAAAAATGGAATTAAGCTAAATAAGAATTTTCCCATTTTGAAGTCTTCAAAAGCTACAACTTCCTGAAACAAAAAAATCTGAGAATTATTGAATTATGAGTCCACTATGTAATTTTTGCCTTTCTAGCCTATTAAGTCAGAGGTATTGTTGCAAAAAGTTTTTGCCTTGTCAATTTAAAACTAAATCCTATTTATATACCATCCTTAGGTAAACATGATTTTTAATTAATGTATTTATGAATCAGTTACCTTCAAGTCAGGGAAGCACTTCATGCTACCTGCTGGCAAAATTCCACTTTTTTTCTTACATATTTCTTAAATTTTAGTTTTGAATATGACTTACTGTTTATAGCACTTGAGAAAATTGAAATTGGGGTGCTTCATTTTGAATCCTAGGTGCCAACAAGATTCAGAAGAGCTCTTGAAACTAGCAACGTCTATAAGTGAAACCTTGAAAGAGAAGGTGAATATTCAAAGTTATGGCCATCAAAAAAGGTGTAACATATAAACATTCTGTATATTAATATTCTCTTAACTTTCAGATCCCAGCTTTGCTGCTTATTGACTCTGTGACAGTAGGCATGTTACTTGAATTTGTTCTGCTTTAATTTTTAAATCTATAAAATAGGGTTAACCTACCTCAGAGGTTATTATGAACACTAAGTGATTTAATTTTGTGAAGTACTTAGAAGAGTATGTGGCATATAGTAATTACTATTTGCTGTTGCTGCTATATTTTTAGTATTAATATTATCTCTTCTGATTTACTCTGTTAACCGACTGAAACTCACTGTATAAAGTTAAGCTTTCCTATAAATCATCTTTTATCCATTATTTATTCATATCTCTTAATTGCATTTTGCATATCATGTTTGGACATTTCACCCAGAAAATGGCTTTTCATGTTACGATGCCAGTGCCTGCTGGCCAATAGTTTTATTTTAGCAGATACCAAAATAGCAGCGTTTGTGCAATTAGTTGAAAATTTTATTGTTTTCGTTATTATACTATAAAAAGCAGGAGGAAATGAAAAGTCTTAACATTAGTGGTTAAGTAGAAAATGATCTCATATTTTACGTGATTAAACAAAGAAGGAAATAATGTACTGAAAACAGTGAGTCATTAACCACAAGTTAAAGGCCTTTTATGCATATTTAGTGGTTACAGAAAAGTGTGAAAAGCTACAAATAGACTGATGAAGATTGTGATTAAAAGGAAGGATATGATTAAGGATTCATCAGGTTTATTGAGATGAAACTTAGATAAAGAAAATTTCACCCTTTTTAGATAATACAGTACACAAAATTCTGTATACAATTAAACTGTACACAATTAAGTCAAAGTGTACAGTCATGTATCCACCACCATCATCAAGAGATAAAACATTTTCATAATGCCAAAAAATTCCCTCATGCCTCTATATAGTCATCTCCCTCTCCCCCAACCAATCCAAGCAACCAGTATAGTTTTGCCTTTTCCTTAGAATGTCATGTAAATGGAATCATGCAATATGTAGCCTTTTGAGTCCGGATTCTTTTACTAAATGTAATGAATTTGAATTTCATCCATGTTGTTGCATTTTCATTTGTATTTATTGTTGAGTAGTATTCCATCGTATAGGTATACCACAATTTGTTTTTCCCTATAGCAGTTGGTGGACATTTGGGTTTCCAATATGAGCAATTATGAATAAAGCTCCTACACACCTCCATACGGATTTTGATGTGGACATATGTTTTCATTTCTCATGGGTAAACACCTAGTAGTGTATTACAGAGTCAAATGATAGGTATCTGTTTAATTTTATAAGAAACTGCCAAATTGTTTTTGCGGAGTAGCTGTACCATTTTTGCATTTCCACCAGAAATGTATGAGAGTTTGAATTGCTCTGTATTCTTTCCATAATGGTGTATTATCTATTTTTTGATTTGAGCCATTTTAAAGTGTGTGTATTGGTATCTTGTTTTGGTTTAAATTTGCATTTCATTGATGACTATAGAATTTTGTATCTTTTCATGTGCTTATTTGTCATTCCTGTCTCTTCTTTGATAAACTGTCCTTTCAAATCTTTGTCTGTTTTTTAATTAGGTAGGTTGTTTTCTCATTGATTGAGAGAGTTCTTTATATATTCTGGGTATCAGTCCTTTATGGGATACCTGTTTTACAAATATTCTCGTCCAGTCCGTGGGTTGTCTTCTCATTTTATTACCGTGTCTTTTAAAGAGAAGTTTTTAATTTTGATAAACTTCAGAGTTTCAATTTTTTTGTATGTGGTTGTACCTCTTTAAATCCAAGGTCACAACTTTTGTCCTGTGTTTTCTTTGAGAATTTTTATAGTTTTGTGAGTTCATTTTTGTATACATGCCAAGTATAGGTCAAGTGTACATAACTTACATTTTGAATTCATTGGGTACAGTTTTGTGAGTTTATTTTTTTTTATGAGTTGATTTTTTTATACCTTGCCAGGCATAGATTAAGGTTGATTTTTTTTTGTATATGAACATCCAATAATTCTAGCCTGTTTGTTGAAACGATAATTCTTTCCTTATTCAATATTCTGGGTATTCATTGTCAGTAATTTATTGAACACGTATGTGTAAGGCTACTTCTGAACTCAGTGTTATATCTTCTATTGGTTGTTTCTGTCCTTTTGCTAGTACCATCCTGTCTTGATTACTATAGCTGTATGGTAAGTCTTGAAATCAAGTTTGGTCTCTGTTTCTTAGAGCTCAAAATTATTTTTTTTTTCTGAGTTCTTACATGTTTTAAATATTTTCGGTAGCCTCCATGCTTGAAAGACAACTTGGCTGAATATAAAATTATAGGCCTTACTTTCTTCAGTGGTATCTTGCTTTGTATTTGAGAAATTTGTTGAAAAATATGATGCCACCTTAATTTTCTTATTCTTATAAGTAGTCTGGTCTTTTTGCCTTGGGACTTTGTATATTTTTTCATCTGTAAAGTACAATAATTTTACCTGGTTATATCTCAGAATTGATCATTCAGTCCATTTTCCCAGGTATACTATGAGATTTTTGATACATAGATTCAGATTTTATTTATTTCTTCCCCTTTTGGCGGTGGGGGGGGGAGTGTTTGCTGGTGGAATGGATTATTTTGGTACTTAGTTATTAAATTTCCAACTCAAGGTGAGGTTTTTTTGTGTGTTTGTTTTCCCACATCTCCCAAATGTTCGTTAAGGATATATAATTCACTCAATCAAATTTCCTCTGCCTTGTGATTAGTTTGGAGGAGAAATTTTCAGGAGCTGAAATGTTTTGATTCTAATTTTCTGCTTCCTTCTTTCATAACTTTGGTATAGTAAATTGGTTTTTCTGCATATTTTTGGTTCAGAGTAAGGGTTTTGCATGCTTTTTCAGATTACTACTTCTAAAACCCCTATTCTCTTAGGATACTGGGGTTTCTTTAATGGATGGTTTTTTGGGGTTTGGGGGTTTTTGGTTTTATTTGTGTTTTTTTTTTTTGGAGGATAGCTGTTGGTGTCTTGTGGGACTCTTTGATTTCTGCCAAATCCTTAACTTCCTCTCTTATTTCTTGTTTTAGCCTTCTGTGTCAAAGGATGTCTCCCTCTTTCTATTTATATCATTCTCTTCCAGATAAATTCTTTCACCATAGTCAGTGCTGAGATCTGCTAGATTTCATACATTTTCAGTATTTTTTGCACTTAGTATGGGGCTTTCTGTTTTCTTAGAATGATTTGCCAGTAGGCCTTTCATTCTGTTTTCTGTGGTTACACACTTCCTGCTCTTTGTGCAGCCTTGCAACAGTATGATGTCCAGAAGTGGTTTTCTTGGAGGTTAGAACTTATTTTTCTATTTACAGGTAATTTGAGGTTCATAATGTTCTGTTTCTTAGTAATACTGAAACTCTGCCACTGGTTTATTTCTCTTCTTGTGGATAATGTGGATATATACCTATTTTTAGAGATTGTGTGGGGAAATTCAGGTTTAGGCTGTTGTCATTATCCTAAGGCAACCAAATATTGCCCAGATTTGGCTATTTGTTAATTAAAAAATAATAGAATCTTGGGAGATAGTGTAACCTAATGGTCAGTTGGACTTTTGGGGTTCAGATTCCATTTTATTAGCTATAAAATCTTAAGTAAATTCCTTTTTCAAAGTTTCACCTTTCTCATTTGTATGAAAAAAATTATATTTCCTAGGATTATTTTGCAAATTACATGTGAATTTAATATAAACTCACAGTAGGTACTCAAATTACCTGCTTCTATTCACATTCTCATTTTTGTTTTTAATATTATCACTACCATCAGTATCTCTGCCTTCAGAAATGGCACAGCTTAAATGAAATCATAATCTGAGTTGAGTTTAGTGCTAAGTAGTTGAAAAATGAAATCTAGAACAGTGAAATGGAGTGGGTGGAATAGTAAGTAGATAGTAACCTCTTTTTGTATCACAAAATGCACATGTAGTGTTATTTTACATAGGATTTCAAATCACTTGAGCTCTATTTGAATCTTATCGTTAAGATTAAGGTTACGGGTGGGGCACCTGGGTGGCTCAGTCGTTAAGCGTCTGCCTTCGGCTAAGGTCATGATCCCAGGGTCCTGGGATCAAGCCCCACATCGGGCTCCCTGCTCTGCGGGGAGCCTGCTTCTCCCTCTCCCCCTGCTTGTGTTCCCTCTCTCGCTGTGTCTTTCTCTGTCAAATAAATAAAAAATCGTTAAAAAAAATTTTTATTAAGATTAAGGTTACTGGTGTTGAAAGAACAGGAAGAGAAAGAGAAGCCAGAGCTCATGAAGAGATCTTTCTGACAAATAAGAATTGTGCTAATAGCTCCAGAATCCAATTCTCCAATATTTCCTTAAAAATACTAATAAAAAAGTCTTATTTCAAGAAACACCATTTCAGTTTTTAAGTATGATAATGAGAACTTCATGGTGATTGGTTCTTAAATTAGTATGAAAAATTGCCATTACTCTCAATTTTTTTTCTAACAGTGTATTGCCTCATTATTTTTGACCCTTTTACTTTTTATTTACCACTTCAAGCACAAACTGATAACTCCTTATCATTTTTTATGGATCAATTTATCTTTATTTTCATTTATTTATTTTCCCATAGTTTTCATTAAAACACTTTTTAAAAAATTCTGGTTGTTTATAAATATTGACTGACATCACAAAACTATCTGGTCTTTAACAAAAACTGTAAATGGTAGATATTCCAGTTAATCTTAAATCTTGCCCTAGTGTAACATAAAGATTCAGAAAGCAAAAATGGGCAGTTACTGGTATAGAGAAATACTGCTTATGGTAACTAACATGCATTTGGATCTTTTATTATGAGATTGGAACTTTTTTAGGACTTAAAATCTATTTAGTAGGGTAATTGAGTAGCTTTTTTAGAAGGTAAGCTACAGTAATTTAATAATTCTCACACTAAGCCATTGAAATTTTGAGTGTCTTTGTAAAAGCTATTGATTATTGTCTTTCGTGGCTTGTGTTTCAGCCAGAAGTAAATGCTGACATTGTGCATTGGCTCTCTTGGACTGCTCAAGGTTTTTTACCCCCACTTGCTGCCGCAGTAGGAGGTGTTGCCAGCCAAGAAGTACTGAAAGCCGTGACAGGGAAGTTTTCTCCATTGTGCCAGTGGGTTAGTTCTGTATTTTAATATTTTTTTATACTTAATGTTGAATTTCCCACCCATACAGTGAGTGTTTGTTATGAATTATCATATTAATATATTATAAAAGCAACCTTAAAATATTTTTTGATGCATGAGTTAGATGTGATATGCCACCAAAATTTAATTCTCTAATTGAAACTGACAAGATCATTGGTTGAAGCTATTGGAATATAACCCAAAGTTGCATTCTAGGATGTATTTCCCTCATTTGTGAGAGTGAAGGAATGAATTTTCTACCCTTATACTTAGTTTCTAGTACTATTAGCTTAGCATTCATGGGCTCTCAGGACTTTTAAACAGTTCCATTGAATCTTTGGGCATCAAGAATCTTCAGAATCCCTTCCTAGGTTTAAACTAACGGTAAAAGCATGGGAGTGGTGTAAGGGTATATATATATATATATATATAGGGTAAAACATCTCAAGAAGGAATAAAAAAATCCTTTCTGTTACCAAAAGGAATAATTGGCAGAGGGTATCAAACGATACTCTTCGGGCCCTTTCCTTTTTGAAAACACTTTAACATTTTGAATATAACATTTATCTTTTTTTATGTTTTAAAAAATACCCACATAATGCTATTTTGCTGCTGAATTACTTGATTTATTTTAACACAGAGTACAAGTTCAGTTGTAAATGTCTGGTTTAGATACAGCTGTTAACAGTATGGGGAATATAAGTTAAGTGTTATTAATATAGATTCTGTGTTGTTATAATTAAATAAACAACCATTTAGTTATATTCAAATTTAGCCACATAAGTAACTTAAATGAAAATGAGAGTGAATTCTTTTTTTAATAAACTTTAACTTGATATTTTTTTAAATGCTAAAATTGTGACTTCCTAAATCATTTCCTCTGTGGTATATGTAATTATAAATGACATAATATACCCAAGCTGGAAAATAAAACAGTAGGTACTTTCTGATCTAAAAGTAGTCAGATTACTTATTCAAATGTAGCTGAAATTGAATGGGGCTCCCAGAGTTTTTATGTAATTATAAATAAATTTGGAGGTGAAATTTCCTTTTGTTTGTTAAAATTAGAATATACCATTTTTAAGATAGGTAAGTGACATGAATCAAATTATATCTTTTTAACAGTTCCTTCAGGTTTAATCATTTGTTTTAATGAAGTAATATAGGTATGTATATTGTATAAAAAGAAATGATTTTTTTTAATGTATTTTACTCAGGATTGGCATTTTTATCATTGTTTTCCTTAATGATTATTAAATAACTACAGTAGAGAAAAACTACTTTTTTTTAGCAATTTAATGTTTATACATAGTAAATTGTGTTTTTATCTTCTACTTTAAAGTTATACATTGAAGCAGCAGATATTGTCGAATCTCTAGACAAACCTGAACGTGAACAATTTCTCCCACGGTAATTCTGAAATTTTTCTTGCTTTTTTCTTAGTTGAGTGTTTGTAAGAGGCAACTAGGTTAAAAGAATATTTTCTTTTTTTCTTTTTTTTTTTTTTTTTATTTTTAAAGATTTTATTTATTTATTTGACAGAGAGAGACACAGGGAGAGAGGGAACACAAGCAGGGGGAGTGGGAGAGGGAGAAGCAGGCCTCCTGCGGAGCAGGGAGCCCGATGTGGGGCTCGATCCTAGGACCCTGAGATCATGACCTGAGCCGAAGGCAGACGCTTAACGACTGAGCCACCCAGGCGCCCCAAGAATATTTTCTTGAATATGCATTTGTTTTAGATGTATTTTCTCATAACTTGTAGACTTCTACAGTCATTTTTTTCTCTACTTAGAGGTTATTTTAAGTGTCAGAATAATGCAGTATCTTTACCACTTTATAAATAATGAATGTAAAATTTTGAAGTGTATGCCATGAAAATAGCATTCAAAATACCATTCTGAATTTAGACGAAAACAATTGCTATCTGCAACTTTTATTTGTATCAGTCATTCTTCATCTTTTTGAATCACAAATCTCTGAGAATGTGATAAAAGCTTATGGATTCATTCTCTCCAAAATTCACATAACCCAAAGTTCTGCCTTTAATTTAGGTGTATTAACAACTCCAAAGCCCATAGACTTCTCTAGGAACCTTTATTAAAAATCCCTACCTGGGACACCTGGGTTGTGTGGTCAGTTAAGTGTCTGACTCTTGGTTTCAGCTCAGGTCATGATCTTAGGGTTGTGAGATCAAGCCCCACGTCAGGTCCACATTCAGTGTGGAGTCTGCTTGAGATTCTCTCTCCCTTCCCTCCTCCCGTTCATTCTCTCTCTCTCTCTCTCCCCCCTTTCAAATAAATAAATAAATCTTTAAAAAAAAAAAAAAATCCCTCCCTCACTTGATCTCAGGATCATGAGATCCAGCCCGGCCTTGGGCTCCACACTGGGTGTGGAGCCTGCTTAAGATTCTCTCTCTCTCTCTCTCTGTTCATCCCCCTCCATTCATGTGTGCGTGCTCTCTCTTTAAAAAAAAAAATTCCTACTTTAGAAAATTGTTTTTTCTAGATAAACTGAGGTCACCTTTACTTAAGTCATTTGGATATAGGATATAAAATCAAATGGAGAAAGAAAAAACTGATTTCTTAATGGGGTTTTTGTCTTTCAAATAAGATAATTTTCTTTTAGATTGGAGGAAACTCAGAGTATTCTATTTAAAGTACAGCATTAAATTGGTATTAACAATAGTGAAACTAATCTTAATAATGTTTTTATGCCTTTCTGGTTTTTGGTATATTTTTTCCTCAGAGGAGATAGATATGATGCCTTACGAGCTTGCATTGGAGACACTTTGTGTCAGAAGCTACAAAAGTTGAATATCTTTTTAGTAAGTATAAATAATGATGAGAATAAATAGTAGTCAAACTGCTATTGTGTATCCTCAAATTCATTTATTAAAGCAAATTTGAGTCTAAGTGAGTACAGTTCCTAACAGAGTAGACATTCAGTAGAAGTTTAAGACAGGCCAAATCCATTCTGCTGCCTGTTTTTGTAAATAAGTTTTATTGGAACACGGCCAAACCCATTCATTTATGTATTGTGTGTGGCTTCTTTCATGTTATAATAGGAGAGGTGAGTAGTTGTGACAGAGACCATATGGCCTACAAAAAAAATATTTACTGACCCTTTACAAAAAATGTTTGCCAACCCCTAGTATAAGAATTAATACACTCAGAATTAAAATATGAGCATGATAAGTTTTGAAAATTAAATGATTTTCTAGAAATACATTAAAAATTAGATTTGGGATGAGCTTTTTTTTCTTTTTTCATTGTTTAAATTTTTTCTTACCATATGAAGGAAGATATAGGTAGAATCTGTCTTTCTTAAATCTTAGTTAGTGCATTGGCAAATCTCTCCCCATTACCATAAAACTCCTTTTCCTGCCATTAATGGTTTTTTTTTATTATTACAATCAGTTGTGAAAATAACTGCTGATTTTGTAGTAATAGTTTTTTAAATAATGTCTTGAATATCAGCAGCTGTTGCTGAGCTATAGAAAGTCTTAGAATAGGTAGCTTCATCAAATGAATTTTGAAAATTATAAACAAGGAATCTTTTTCATCAAAATGTTGTACTGATGTTTTGTGATATTTGTTTCTATCTCATACAAATAATTAGCTCAGTTGTTTGCTTTTGTTGGAATATTAAAATGTCTTCTGTTTAAAGGAATTGTAAATATTATGCTTTTCCTTACTTGATTTATACATTTTTCTTCTTTGACTGAAACAGTTAAAATAGCATAATAAATTAGTTATGTATTCTAAAGTAAAATGAATCACAAATGTTCAAATTATTTTAAAAATTACACATATATTAAAAATTGGCATTTGAATAAAGTTAATATGACATTTCCCTGTAGTAAGTAGTCTTAATTGTATTTAATCTGATATATTTCATTTTTCTCCTCTATAGGTAGGATGTGGAGCCATAGGCTGTGAAATGTTAAAAAATTTTGCTTTACTTGGTGTTGGTACAAGCAAAGATAAAGGAACGGTAAGATAAAAATCCTTGAGAGTTAAAAGTTTGTATTTCTGTTGCTGCTCATTTTTGTACTATATTTGACTGCATAGATCTGAAATACTAATTTTTGAGGAGAGAGAATTATGCTAGAAATTGGAAAATTCTGATTCTGTTCTGACCACTTTTCCAGAAGTTATGTGACCTTGTGGCAAATTACTTTGAATTCTCTGTTCCTCAGTTTCTTTCTCTAATACTATGAAACTGGTATCTCTGCTTCCTAAGTCATAATGTAATTATGAAGATCAAATGGGAAAAGGGTTTGCAAACTATAAAGCACATTAGAATTGTTATTTCTATTAAGATTCCTTATTAATTATTAAATAAATCTTTTAAGATGGGAGAAGCTAACATTAGAAAGTGGTGGAGTTCTCAGATAAAGTTTCAGTTAGTGATTATCAAAATAAAAGGGAGTAATATAAACTTTGGTGTTCAATTTAAATTCTTAAGATGATAAACGTGAGTTAATTGGGAAGCCATGTCATATATTTAAATAGAAAGCTTATTTGTTTTGCCTTTAATATATAAACTAGCTTCCCGGAGTAGTGATTTCATAGATTTATCATGGTGACTAACGATAAGTAATGAAATGACTAAAATTTATATACTAGTTCACATTTTATAGTTATACTAACTTTGTCTTAATATTCTACTTAAAAAGGGTATTCATTACTATTACAGTTATAGACAGATATTCTTACATATATATTTTTCCTGCTTAGCATTTCTTAAGTTGTGTTTCACAAGCCACTATTAGTTCTGGTGATTTTAAAAGGTATTTCTAATTTAAAAAAAAAAGAAAGAAATCTTTGTTACCTAAGTTTGGGAATCACCTGAATATCTTAACTCCTTGGAAATTCATAATGCATATCAGCATATAAAGGTACTTTGGTAAATAATCCTGATTTCAGGTGACAAAACACAGTAAGTTAATGTGCACAGATCTCTATCCTGCAAATACACAGATTTGCCATGTAAATTATTCTTTTTTATAGTGTTTACAAATGTAGCCAAACTAACTGGGAAAAAGGAAAGGGAGATCCCCAGGTTCCAGGAACCAAGAGAGAAATTAATTCCTGGGCTAAAAGCTGTAGTTATTCACAAGTATTTCTTGAGTATATGTCCAAAACATTAAATAGAAAAGGAAGTAACTCATGAGAAACTTTTAACTAAGAGCATGTACCACACTGGTGTATGGAATCCAGAATTATATCTTACAAAAAACTTCAAGCACAGAGATGAATATAACGAATAAGACCATTGAAATTTCCAAAGCTCTGACAAAAACAAATATGAAATTGCATCATGGTGAATCTTAAACACCAAGAGTACATAGAATTATGCAGAGAAATTAACATCTGTTCAAGACAATTCACAATAAAAAATGACAATCCACTAGAAAAAAAGTACCACCTAGAAGAAAAATCAGCCAATGAAAATAGAAAAATTAGCTAAGAACTATAGATAACAGGAGTGCTACAAATAATGGAGCAAACAAACTTTAAAATAGAGTTTAAAATGACCAAAGGTAAAAAAAAAAAAAAAAGGGCGGGGGGGCGGATAGAAACATGAGAGGGGGAAGGCACTAAAATTTTTACAGAAAACCAAATAAGACTTTTTGTATAGTCAGTGAACTTAAAGTTCACATATAACTGAAGTGAGAATTGATGAATAGAAGTTAAAAACGCAGAAAGATATCTTTCTTTAAAGAAAGAGGATGCATTTGCATGGTCCAACATAAGTGTAGTAGAATTTTCAGAGAGAGTAAAGATAATGAAAAACAATATATTCCAAGATAATGACAAAAGTTTCCAGAGTTAGAGACCAGTGTGTTGAAATTGAAAAGGTAAACTAGTCAGCAAATCAAAGGCAAAGATAAAAAGAGAGATTACCTAATAGATTTCTCATCAGCAATAAATGCACACCTGAAGACAGAGAAGCATATCTTCATAGTGCTTTGGAAAATTATTGTCAATCTAGATTTCTGTATCCAACTACATTATCTTTCAAGAGAAATAAAGATAACAGGTGAAATGACGAAAGATGATCATTTATTGGTTCTCATTGAAAGAACTTAATAAATAACATGAGCAGTGCATGAAGCAAGGGTAAGTAGAGGCATTTGTCAGCATTCGTAGATTTAAATAAGTATTGGGTTTTTTTTTAAGCTTTAATTAAAATATTGACTTTGGGGATGGGATGATTAAAAATAAGTATAATGTTCATTGATACGAAAGGAGAAGGGAGAGTTCAGATATCCTCTAATTATTCAAGAGGAAGATGGAGATTGTCATTAGAGCTTAAGTCACATGTGCATGTGAAAATTTTGAGTATAACCACATAAAAATAGATGTTTAACTTCCAGACCAATTCAGTAAGGATTGAGGGGGATTGGAATCAAGAAAACTTAAGACCGCCCCCCCAAAAAAAGGGAGTGAATAAAAAGTGGGGTGGGGGAGGTAGGAAAAAAAAGCCTTATATCAGTAATCACAATAATTATATATTGATTAAATTTTTGTTAAGAGACATTTTCTGTTTGGTGCTTTTTTTTTCCTATTTAAAAGAGACACACTCTAACACATAATTATATAGAAATGTTGAAAACAAACCCCCCAAAAAACAGATACAATCAGGTAATACCAGCTAAAAGAAAGTGAATGTGTTTGTGAACCATCAGTCACTATCTAACAACTCAAACACACTGGAGAAATACTGCTCCTAGTCAGATCTTGTACAAATACTAACGTAAGTGACAAATGCATTATGAATACATTTCAGATTATCTTGGATCTGTTTATTTTCATCTTGCATCCCTTAGAATGTCTGCAGACTTTTTCTTAAAGGACCAGATTGCAGCTATTCTAGGCTTGTGAACCAAGGATCTCTGTCACAACAAGTCAGCTCTGCCATTACAGCATGAAAACAACCATAGACAGTGCTTAAAACAAATGGCATGACTGTGTTCCAACAAAGTTTATTTACAAAAACAGGCAGGTTACCTACACTGTAGTTTGTAGACCTCTGCTTTAGCAAGAGTTCCTTTCAAATTGAAACATGCAGACATTCTTTCCAAATTTGTTGCAATTGAAAATAAGTATGTTTAGAAAGAAGCGCTACCGCATCTGTGGCTAATCCATCACATGTTTCTAAAATGTGGTGATGTTTTTAGCCTCTTATTTTGTTACGAATAATTAGAAAAAAGTTTTGAGCACGAATTGTCATCAGTTTCAGCAGTTTTGTTTAACATGTTCCTATGCTAAATATTAATTATAGTAAAACATAGTATAAAAATATTAGTATTGGTAACCACTAGAATATTTGTATTTTTATAACTTCTACCAGCTAAAATAATTTAGAGTAACTTCTGGGAATTGTTTTAGTCTTTCTGAGAGAAGCAAAGTAGATTTAAATTTTTCTCTTACGTAATTTCAGCTTTTTTCTATTCTTGACATTAGGTTACAGTTACAGATCCTGACTTGATAGAAAAATCCAACTTGAATAGACAGTTCCTATTTCGGCCTCACCACATACAGGTTTGTTGCTACTCTGTTTCAAATTTAAGTTATCTATTGTGTTATACAAAAAAGAGAGTTTCCTTTTTATAAATAGAAAATAGTGCTTGAACAAGCATAATTTGTTTTTATATTACTAGACTCTCAAATTATCAAACATTGAGAATAACATTTGGGACAAATACACAATGTTTTTTAATGTAAAAATTGGTCTTTGCATTGATTTTGGATATAAAATCTAAGCTGTGAATCATGGGAAGTATTTTTTTCATTTTATAATCAGGGTGTATCTACATATTTAATCTCAGAAACTAAGGATACAGAGACAGATTTCCTAATTTTAGGTTTTAATAGATCACACATTTGGCACTGTCTTTCGGAGTTTTTATTACAAAATAGGTAAAGTTTAGCACTTAGAATTTTTTGCTCTTTGATCTTACTTGACTATTTAACATCCTCTTTATTGTAAAATAATGCTAGTTTTCAGTCTTTTTTATAGAGTTCAAAATATTTAAGAAAAGAAGCATTTTAGTCAGTGAAACATATTTGCTTTTTCTTTAAAAATGTTTTTGCAGTTTATTGTTCAACAACCCATTGATAATCTTGGCCAAAGTAAGGAATGTCATTAACAGGAAAGTAACTACTAGAGCATGTGGCATAATTGCCTCACCTATCCAAATACAAAACAAATAACAGCGTCTGTCAGGAACCAAAATGTATGTCACACAATTCATTCACTCTGTGCATTTTACTTATAGAAGAACTTTTAAGGCCTATTTATTTTTATTTTACTGAGTTCTGACAAAGTTTACAATTTATGTACTTAACAGCACTGAGAAGTAAAAACGTGTCAAGGGGACTCTTATAAAACTGAAACATATATAATAATTTTTTAAATATTTCCATCAAGAAATTAGTAATATATTTATAAGATTTCAGTACCAAAGTGTTAACTTCCCATACCTGTGAGAGCTCATTTTCTGCAGAGTTAGGATTGCTAATATTTTACTGAATGTGTTATTTTTTTCTAGGCACTTACCAAGTTCAAACCTTAATACTAGGAAAAATGCACTTTTAATAACTGATATTTTAAGAACTCTAAAGCACATGCCTAAAATAGAGGTTGTTTAGATTTCCATTAATAATGTGTTAATTATTCAGACGAATGTAGATTATTAAATGTAATGTGACTACAGTGAATATAATTTCCACAAACTAAAAATGAAAGCTGGTCTCATTACTTTACTCTCCTATAAAAAAATGTGTAAGTTCAATTATGGTCTAGCTTTTCTGTTTAACATTTATTTCTTCTGTTTTTATTTGTTATTTGTTTAGAAACCTAAAAGCTATACTGCTGCCGATGCAACCCTCAAAATAAATCCTCAATTAAAGATAGATGCACACTTGAATAAAGTATGTCCAGCTACTGAGGCTATTTACAATGATGAGTTCTATACTAAACAAGATATAATTATTACAGCATTAGATAATGTGGAAGCCAG
The DNA here is from genome assembly GCF_002201575.2 of Neomonachus schauinslandi. Lineage (NCBI taxonomy): Eukaryota > Metazoa > Chordata > Mammalia > Carnivora > Phocidae > Neomonachus > Neomonachus schauinslandi. The sequence goes on from NC_058404.1 coordinate 149,156,713, forward strand.
GAGATATGTAGACAGGTATGTTCTTAAAATTCAGGTTCATAAAAATTTATTTTGTTTTCACTTTTTTCCACACCTATTTATTGAAAAGTTACCCAATTTTCTGATCATTCTTTGTGTTTCTATTGTGGTTCTCAAGCCCACATACTTTTTATGATTTCCCATTATACCTAGGATAAAATTCAAAATCTTTACATGGCCTAAATGTTTTTCATAGAGTGTCTGCCATCTGTCTACCACCCTAGCTTAAAATTTACCTATCTTTGCTGGCTCCCCTCATTCCAGCTACACCTTCCTTCTTTCAGTTCTTGTAAGGTATCCAACACTTTTTCACCTCAGAGACTTGTACATACTCTCCTTCAGACTCAGAAAATTATGCTTATCTTGTTCTAAAAATTCTGACCCAAATCTACCTGGTTTAGTTTTGGGGTTTTTTTTCTTCCAACCTTTCATTTTCATCCTAAGTATCTTTATTCAAACAGAATTTCTTTAACCACTAAATTCTATAGATCCTCCTACGGTAGCCTTTCACAGCATTCTGTTTTTTTCTTTATAGTGCTTATTTTTACTGATACACGTATTTAATTAATACTTGTTTCCTCACTAAATCATTTATTCAGGGACCATTTATTTTCCCATCACTGTATCCTCAGTGCCCAACATATGTCATTCAGGAAATAGTTGTTAAATAAGTAGATGAATGAGTGACTGTAATGTGTATATCTTATATAATTTTTCTTACATCTTTATATGACTTTTTAATGTTAGAGTTCTAGAGCAGATTTATTAACAGAAAAATTTGCCAGTGGAGAGTGTAGTTGAAAGTTTGTTATCTTGGGCAGAGGAAGGGAGAATAAAAACTTTAAGAAATTAAAGTGTGTAGAATATAGGTATTATAAGTATTAAGAAAGAAGGTTAATATTGGTTGAGATAAAGAGAATATTGAGAAGATACAGGAGGACAGAACTTATAGTCAGAAAATAACCGAAGAGGGGGCGCCTGGGTGGCTCAGTTGTTAAGCGTCTGCCTTTGGCTCTGGTCATGATCCCAGGGTCCTGGGATCGAGCCCCACATCAGGCTCCCTGCTCCACGGGAAGCCTGCTTCTCCCTCTCCCACTCCCCCTGCTTGTGTTCCCTCTCTCACTGTGTCTCTCTCTGTCAAATAAATAAAACCTTTAAAAAAAAGAAGAAAGAAAATAACCAAAGAAGAAATAGAAAGCAAGGCAAGAAAGGGCAGTACATTAGTTTAAGAGTTAACCTAGAGTAAAAGAAAGTTGAAGCCCAAAATCTAGTAGTAGTAGTAGAAGAAGAAGAAACGGACAGAAATTACTAGGTTGAGCAACAAAATTTGTGGGAGAAGGGGGACAGAAATGATAAATGTGTTATTTGGTGGTAGTGTATCTGTTTCCTGATGTTACATTCAAAAAGTGATCAGTGTGTGAAATGATTAACAGAAGGTGGTAAGATGTCCTCTGCTTACATTGTTATTGCTCACTTAACTTTTCATTACCTGTTATCTTTTCAAATAGCCGTTGCTTAGCAAATCTACGACCCCTCTTAGATTCTGGAACAATGGGCACTAAGGGACACACTGAAGTTATCGTACCTCATTTAACTGAATCCTATAATAGTCATGTAAGTGAACTGACATTTTGAAATAAATGCCTCTCTTCTTTATATCTCATAATGTTTATATCTCATTTTTTTCTCATTAGTCAGCAAATTTGATTTAGCTTTCCTAATCTGTTAATTGATCTGTCAGTAATTTCCAACATATGTGCATATGCATTATTTAAAGAGAGTTGAACTTATTTTTTTAAATCATCAAAATTTTATTTCTCCCTTTTTTGCATTCTTATTCTTGTGTTTACTGTTATTTCTCAGTGGTGCTTAATTGGTTTTCTAACAATGTTTGAACTGACCACCCAAAATCTTACTGATGACTCAGCTGATACATGGGAGGAACCAAGCCCTCTTTCTCTATATATAAGGCATATAGATGTAATTTTTTTTTAAACTCTACAAGTGATTTTGATACACTGCCAAAGTTGAAAAACACTGGCCTAGGAAATAATTGTAGGGTTTAGGATTTTAAAAAAGACCAACTCAAGTTGTAAAATGGAAAGAGGAATGTTTTTACAAGTGTAAATATCACTTTATTTAATAGTTAATTTGCTTTAGTAAAATTTTTAAAGACATAAAATTTGTTTTCCCATTCTCATGAAATCAGAAGTTTATATAAGTTTAATTTGAAGGAAATTAGAGAAAATCATGATATGCTGAGGTCATATTGGAAGATTTTCAAAATAGAGAATGCTTGATTTTCTACCACATTTTTCCCAAGCCTTTTCCTATATTCTCTGACTTTATACTCAGAAAAAATAGAATTCTCTTCCGGCTTCCCTCTTTGGTTTATAAAATATTTTATGGTATTTCATAGGAACAAACTGAAATATAAATCTCTAAGTAAAAAGAGATAAAGTGAGTCATTTTAGATTGGTTAAACCAATAAGGCTAAGCCAAATGTACCCTATAATAGAAAATGGGTCTTTTTAATAGTATTTTTTTTACATGAGACAACATAGACATTTGCTGTTTCTTTTTTGAAAGTTCTTTTTATTTTTTTAATTTTGTATTTTATTTTTTTAATTTTGTTTTTTTAAGTTTTTACTTAAATTTCAGTTAGTTAACGTACAGTGTAATATTAGTTTCAGGTGTACAATATAGTGTTCAGCACTTCCATTCAACACCCTGTGCCCATCCAAGTGCACTGCTTCGTCCCCATCACATATTTAGCCCATCCTCCCAACCCCATCCCCTCTGGTGACCATCAGTTTGTTTTCTGTAGTTAAGAGTCTGTTTCTTGGGGCGCCTGGGTGGCTCAGATGGTTAAGCGTCTGCCTTCGGCTCAGGTCATGATCCCAGAGTCCTGGGATCGAGTCCCACATCGGGCTCCCGGCTCAGCGGGGAGCCTGCTTCTCCCTCTGACCCTCTCCCCTCTCATGCTGTTTCTCTCTCGCTCGCTCTCTAAAAAATAAATAAAATCTTTAAAAAAAAAAAAAAAAGAGTCTGTTTCTTGGTTTGCCTGTCTTTTTTTTTCCCCTTTGTTTCATTTCTTAAATTCCACATATGAGTGAAATCATATGGTATTTGTCTTTCTCTGACTTACTTCACTTAGCATAATACTGTCTAGCTCCATCCATGTCGTTGCAATGGCAAGATTTCATTCTTTTTTTATTTGTTGTTTATTTAATACATATTTTCTGTACAAAACTATACCAAGCATCAAGGATATATGATCTCTGCTCCTAAATTTTTTTCTCCATGGAGAAAGAAACTCCTGGTATGCTGAGCACTGTTTTGGGGATTCATGAATTACTTTTCAAAGTAGGGAATGTAAAAGTTTTCAATGTCACCTTGATTCTTGGAGAAAAAAATTATATATTGGAGCCTGCTGTAAGTACCACATGGTACCAAATAAGTAAACAGATAATAAGTTATATAAAATTCATGTTTTTTTGTGACACTGCTGTTAATAAATAGGTTAAGTGTCAAAAGAATCCATTTTTCCTCTTATTTGCCTAGGAGAAGATATAAAAATGTTGGGTTCATTTTATTATTTCATTTTATTTTTTAATGGTCTTAAAACACTCAATCGGTGAAAAATTGCCATTGCTTTTCTTAACTATCTGTTGTCATGTTTTATAAATTAGCGGGATCCCCCAGAAGAGGAAATACCATTTTGTACTCTAAAATCCTTTCCAGCTGCTATTGAACATACTATACAGTGGGCAAGAGATAAGGTAATAAAGATCTTTATTTCAAGAAATTTTTATTTGAAGTAGAAAAGATACCAATTTTTAAAAAGACTTCTATTTGTAACTTTTTTTTCCTTTCTTTATAGTTTGAAAGTTCCTTTTCCCATAAGCCTTCATTATTTAACAAATTTTGGCAAACTTATCCATCTGCAGAAGAAGTCTTACAGGTAAAAATCAGTACATTTTAATATAATCTCAACACTGTCTCAGTGTAATATTATTTGCAAATTGCCTATAAATAGTTTATTTTACCTCTTTAAAGAAAGATTATAGCATCATTATGGTACATAGTAAGTGCATGAGGAATCTTGAAATTAGCAAGTCACAAATGACCCCTTTTTTAGTTTGTATGAACTATGTAGAATTGCCAATATTTGACCATGTTTGACCCACAGAACAGAAATTCATATGGTTCAACCTAAGAAAGATGTCATAATAATAAAATAATAAATAGCTTATTAATCAAACTCTTCAGAAAAAAACTGAGATGAGTTCTAGTGAAAATTTCATGAGTGGACAGTAATCTCTGAGACTTAATACTCTTATAATGAGGACAACTTTAAAGATGTTTTCTTACTTTTCTTTATTCCAATACTAAACAGGCCAGCTTTTTAGTGTAAAATGTTATTCATAAGCACTTCTTATATTAAGTACATCTGTAGTACTAACAACTTACAGCCAGCAAGACATGAGGATAGCTTGTCAGATAAGAAACTACAGTTGAAATTTCATGTGCTGTCTTTTCCCATTCTCCCTCCCAAAAAAAAGGAAAGAAAGAGGGAGAAGAAAAAGGCAGGCACAAGGAGCTCATGGTGTAAAAATTAAAATCATAGGTCACGTGAGCTGGCACTTCAAACTTTGGCTAATACTTCCCCGGGAATGATGTGGGTGGGTAGGTGGGTGTTGTGTGTTTAATTGGAAATGTATTTATTTTGATGGTTTGTTTTTTTCTCTCATGCTAGAAGATACAAACTGGGCACAGTTTAGAAGGCTGTTTTCAAGTTATTAAGTTACTTAGCAGAAGACCTAGAAGTTGGTCCCAGTGTGTAGAATTAGCAAGATTAAAATTTGAAAAATATTTTAACCATAAGGTAAGTATGCATTATAAAACATTAAGAAGAGATATGACCTTGGCACATTGAATTGCTACCAAATTAATTTCACTAGCCAAACATCTACTCTTTCGTTTGGGAATCTTTCCAGAAATAAGTAGTAAGTTAAGTGAAAACAAGTGCAGGGCACACAACTGATTTCTCTTTGAATGTTAAAAGAATTCACTTAAACTCCACCCATTGGTTTGTCAGTCATACATTTACTTGATCCTTATCTCTCTGTGCAAAATTGGGTTTCAGATAGGTGTTCCTTCTGGAGAATAAGGAATACATTTCATCAGTAGTCTAAAAGAAATTTGTTGTTCAGAATAAAGGAAGAAACTGAGAAAATAGAGATGTTCAGTAAGAAAGTTGAATTTTGCCTTGCCCACCAATATCCAAAATCACATTTTATGTCTGTTTTCTGTTTCCTCATTTGTAAAATGGGGTTAATAAATTGGTGCGTAATTCATAGGGTAGTGTGAGGATCAAATAAGTGAATACATGCAAAGCATTTTGAGCAGAACCTAGCCCATAAGTGCTCACTAAATATTAGCTGTTATTCTTATCTCCCATTACTCACAGTTGCTAGAATGTGTCCTGCACTCTCTCTTGAGTCTCTCCCTCTCTTTAGGCTCTCACCTATCAGACTATAAAGTAAGTTCATCTTTTTTAAAAAGTCTTTTGATTACACTTATCCTTGCTTTTTATTTCCTTCTTGGCTCGGCTGCTTACGTAAGTGGTCTTATGCTTACTGTTGCCACTTCCTCATCCAGTAAATGTGTCTTCTTTCCCCACTCCTATTCAAATTATTTTTACCATAATTATCAATGACCCCTTGTTTCAAAATCTAAAGAACTCTTTTTAGTACTTACCTTTTGTACTTTTTTTTTCTAAGCTCTTTTGCTATGGAAAAATTCAACCAGGGAAAGTGGAAAAAATAGTGTAATGAACCCCCATGTAATTTTCACAAATCTGACACCCAGGTTTAACATTTATCAACTTGTAGATAATCTTGTTTCATCTATATAACCTTCCCAGTATACCCTCCCCAGATGGTATTGAAGTGAATCTCAAACATCATCTCAAAATACAAAATATTGTATATTTTTACTGGTTTCGTTTTTGTTGTAAATTAGCTCTTTGAAAGGAGCAGAATTGTACGTAAAATATGCCACTGTTGTGTAAAAAGTGATAAAATAATGTATATTCATGTTTGCTGTAGATGCAAAAAAAAGAAAAAACTAAGTGTTGATAAAAAATAACAAGGGGGGGAAAAGCAAGATGTCAGAGGAGCAGGAGACCTGGATTTCGTCTGGTCCCAGGAATTCAGCTGGATAGGAATCAAACCATTCTAAACACCTACGAACTCAACAGGAGATTAAAGAAAAGAATAGCAACAACTCTCTGAACAGAAAAGCGACCACTTTCTGGAATGTAGGACGTGTGGAGAAGTGAATCCGAGGCGATATTCAGGAGGATAGGCGGTGGGGGAGGGGGCCTCTGTCGGCCGCTACTGGCAAGCAATAGAGCCACAGAGCACAAAATCAGAACTTTTAGAAGTCTTCTCCACTGAGGGATGGAACTCTCACTGGGACAGTGTGGTCTCAGGACCCTCGGGGTCACAGAAAGACCGGGGGTGCCTGAGTGCGGCAGAGCTCTCAGGTATCGGAGCGGGGAAGCCAGCTGCAGAGACAGAGCTGAGGAGCGGGCTCTCAGCTCAGGGTTGCCATAAACTGTGATCCATGGCACAGTCAGGCCCCTGCTCCTCCAGCAGGGACCCAACAAGCGGCAGATCCGGGAAGACTCCCCTTCCTCCCCGAGGAGGAGTGGCACAGGAGCTCACCGCAGGGATCTGCTGGGTTTGGAGACTCCACACGGGGTCGGGTGCCAGAGATAGAAACACTCGGTCACAGGCCGGGTGAGCACGGAGTGCTGCCGGAGTCCGGGGAGATGGGAGTGATTGCTTTTCTCTGGGGGCTCACTGAGGAGTGGGGCCCGAGTTCTCAGCAACCCCGGGGCGGAGATTGGGAGGCCGCAGTTTTCACTGTCCTCCTCCAAAGCTGTACAGAAAGTTTGCAGGGAACAAAAGCTCCCGAGAGCAAACCCGAGCAGATTACTTAGCCCGGACCGGCAAGGGGGGCAGCAATTCCACCTCCGGCAAAGACATTTGGGAACCACGGCAACAGGCCCCTTCCCCAGAAGATCAGCAAGAACCGCCAGCCAAGACCAAGTTTACCAATCAATGAGAATGGCAGAACTCCAGTGCTAGGTGAATACTGCACATAGAATTCATGGCTTTTTTCCCATGTTCTTTAGTCTTTCAAAGTTTTTTTTTTTTTTTTAACTTTCTTTCTCTTTTTTTTTGAATTTTTCTTTTTCTCTTTTTCAGCCAACATCTTATCAATCCCGTTTTTAAAAAATCTTTTTTATTTTTAATTTTTAGAGTCATATTCTATCCCTTCATATTAGTTAACCTTATTTTTGGCATATATATATAAATTCTCTCTTTAAAATTTTGGGAAGCACTTTCTTCTAACAGACCAAAATACGCCCAAAATCTAGTGTGTGGCAATGATCTATGCACCAGCCTGATAATATTTGATCATATTTTGTTTTGTTTTGTTTTTGTTTGTTTTTATCTTTTTCTTTTTTTCCCTTTTTTCTTTCTTTTCCTCTGGTTTCAGGTCTTTTCTGATTTGTTTAGTATATATTTTGTGGGGACGTTGTTACCCTGTTAGCATTTTGTTCTCATTCATCTATTCTCCTCTGGACAAAATGACAAGACGGAAAAAATCACCTCAACAAAAAGAACAAGAGGCAGTACCGACTGTCAGGAACCTAATCAATACAGACATTACTAAGATGTTGGAACTAGAGTTTAGATTGATGATTTTAAAGATAGTAGCTGGGCTTGAAAAAAGCATGGAAGATATTAGAGAAACCCTTTCTGGAGAAATAAAAGAACTGAAGTCTAACCAAGTCGAAATCAAAAAGGCTATTAATGAGGTGCAATCAAAAATAGGCGCTCTAACTATTAGGATAAATGAGGCAGAAGAGAGAATTGGTGATATAGAAGACCAGATGGTAAATAAAGAAGTTGAGAAAAAGATAACTACTGGATCACGAGGCCAGAATTCGAGAGATAAGTGATACCATAAGAAAAAAAACATTAGAATAATTGTGAACCCAGAAGAAGAAGAAGGAGGGAGAGGGGCATAAGGTATATTGGAGCAAATTATAGCACAGAACTTCCCTAATTTGGGGAAGGAAACGCATCAAAGTCCAGGAGGTACAGAGAACCCCTCTCAAAATCAATAAAAATAGGTCAACACCCCAACATCTAATAGTAAAACTCACAAGTCTCAGAGACAAAGAGAAAATCCTGAAAGCAGCTCGGGAGAAGAGATCTGTAACCTACAATGGTAAAAACATTAGATTGGCAACAGACCTATCCACAGAGACCTGGCAGGCCAGAAAGGACTAGCATGATATATTCAGAGCACTAAATGAAAAAATATGGAGCCAAGAATACTATATCCTGCTAGGCTGTCATTGAAAATAGAAGGAGAGATAGAAGCTTCCAGGACAAACAAAAATTAAAGGAATGTGCAAACACAAAACCAGCCTTACAAGAAATATTGAAAGGGGTCCTCTAAGCAAAGAGAGAGCCTAAAAGTAACATAGACCAGAAAGGAACCCAGACTATATACAGTAACAGTCACCTTACAGGCAATACAGTAGCACTAAATTTGTATCTTTCAATAGTTACCCTGAATGTAAATGGGCTAAATGCCCCAATCAAAAGACACAGGCTATCAGATTGGATAAAAAACAAGACCCATCGATATGCTGTCTGCAAGAGACTCATTTTAGACCCAAAGACACCCCCAGACTGAAAGTGAGGGGGTGGAAAACCATTTACCATGCTAATGGACACCAAAAGAAAGCTGGGGTGGCAATCCTTATATCAGACAAATTAGATTTTAAACCAAAGACTGTAATAAGAGATGAGGAAGGACACTATATCCTACTTAAAGGGTCTATCCAACAAAAGATCTAACAATTGTAAATATCTATGCCCCTAACATGGGAGCAGCCAATTATATAAGCCAACTAATAACAAAAGCAAAAAACACATTGACAACAATACAATAATAGTGGGGGACTTTATCACCCCTCTCACTGAAATGGTCAGATCATCTAAGCAAAAGATCAACAAGGAAATAAAGATTTTAAATGACACACTGGACCAAATGGACTTCACAGATATATTCAGAAAATTCCATCCCAAAGCAACAGAATACAGAGTCTTCTCTTCTCTAGTGCCCATGGAACATTCTCCAGAATAGATCACATCCTAGGTCACAAATCAGGTCTCAACCAGTACCCAAAGATTGGGATCATTCCCTGCATATTTTCAGACCACAGTGCTTTGACTCTAGAACTCAGTCACAAGAGGAAAGTCGGAAAGAACTCAAATACATGGAGGCTAAAGAGCATCCTACTAAAGAATGAATGGGTCAACCAGGAAATTAAAGAAGAATTAAAAAAATTTATGGAAACAAATGAAAATGAAAACAACTGTTCAAAATCTTGGGATACAGCAAAGGCGGTCCTGAGAGGAAAGTATATAGCAATACAAGCCTTTCTGAAGAAACAAGAAAGGTCTCAAATACACAAGCTAACCCTACACCTAAAGGAGCTGGAGAAAGAACAGCAAATAAAGCCTAAACCCAGCAGGAGAAGAGAAATAATAAAGATCAGAGCAGAAATCAATGAAATAGAAACCAAAAGAACAGTAGAACAGATCAATGAAACTAGGAGCTGGTTCTTTGAAAGAATTAACAAGATTGATTAATCCCTGGCCAGACTTATCAAAAAGAAAAGAGAAATGACCCAAATAAATAAAATCATAAATGAAAGAGGAGAGATCACAACCAACACCAAAGAAATACAAACAATTTTAAGAACATATGATGAACAACTATATGCCAGCAAATTAGATAATCTGGAAGAAATGGCTGCATTCCTAGAGCTGTATCAACTACCAAAACTGAACCAGGAAGAAATAGAAAACCGGAACAGACCTATAACCACTAAGGAAATTGAAGCAGTCATCAAAAATCTCCCAACAAACAAAAGCCCAGGGCCAGATGGCTTCCAGCAGAATTCTACCAAACATTTAAAGAAGAATTAATACCTATTCTTCTGAAACTGTTCCAAAAAATAGAAATGCAAGGAAAACTTCCAAACTCGTTTTATGAGGCCACCATTACCTTGATCCCCAAACCAGACAAAGACCCCTTCAAAAAGGAGAATTACAGACCAATATCCTTGATGAACACGGATGCAAAAATTCTCACCAAAATACTAGCCAGTAGGATCCAACAGTACATTAAAAGGATTATTCACCACGACTCAGTGGGATTTATCCCTGGGCTGCAAGTTTGGTTCAACATCCGTAAACCAATCAATGTGATACAATACATTAATAAAAGAAAGAGGGGTGCCTGGGTGGCTCAGTCGTTAAGCGTCTGCCTTCAGCTCGGGTCATGATCCCAGGGTCCTGGGATCGAGCCCCGCATCGGGCTCTCTGCTCGGCGGGAAGCCTGCTTCTCCCTCTCCCACTCTCCCTGCTTGTGTTCCCTCTCTTGCTGTGTCTCTCTCTGTCAAATAAATAAATAAAATCTTTAAAAAAAAAAAAAAAAAAAAAGAAAGAACAAGAACCATATGATCCTCTCAATAGATGCAGAAAAAGCATTTGACAAAGTACAGCATCCTTTCTTGATCAAAACTCTTCAGAGCATAGTGATAGAGGGCACATACCTCAATATCTTAAAAGCCATCTATGAAAAACCCACAGCAAGTATCATTCTCAATGGGGAAAAATGGAAAGCTTTCCCCCTAAGGTCAGGAACACGGCAGGGATGTCCACTATCACCACTGCTATTCAACATAGTATTAGAAGTCCTAGCCACAGAAGACAACAAAAAGGAATAAAAGGCATCTGAATTGGCAGAGAAGAAGTCAAACTCTCACTCTTTGCAGATGATATGATACTTTTATGGAAAACTGAAGACTCCACCCCAAAACTGCTAGAACTCATACAGGAATTCAGTAAAGTGGCAGGATATAAAACCAATGCACAGAAATCAGTGGCATTCCTATACACCAACAAGACAGAAGAAAGAGAAATTAAGGAGTCACTCACATTTACAATTGCACCCAAAACCATAAGATACTTAGGAATAAATCTAACCAAAGAGGCAAAGAATCTGTACTCAGAAAACTAAAATACTCATGAGAGAAATTGAGGAAGACACAAAGAAATGGAAAACCAGTCCGTGCTCATGGATTGGAAGAATAAATATTGTGAAGATGTCAAAGAGCAATCTACACATTCAATGCAATCCCCATCAAAATACCATCCACTTTTTTCAAAGAAATGGAACAAATAATCCTAAAATTTTATGGAACCAGAAAAGACCCCGCATAGCCAGAGGAATGTTGAAAAAGAAAAGCAAAACTGGTGGCATCACAATTCCGGACTTCAAGCTCTATTACAAAGCTGTCATCATCAAGACAATATGGTACTGGCACAAAAACAAACACATAGATCAGTGGAACAGAATAGAGAGCCCAGAAATGGATCCTCAACTCTATGGTCAACTAATCTTCAACAAAGCAGGAAAGAATGTCCAATGGAAAAAAGTCTCTTCAACAAATGGTGTTGGGAAAATTGGACAGCCACATGCAGAAGAATGAAACTGGACCATTTCCTTACACCACACACAAAAATAGACTCCAAATGGTTGAAAGACCTAAATGTGAGACAGGATTCCATCAAAATCCTAAAGGAGAACACAGGCAGCAACCTCTTCGACCTCAGCTGCAGCAACTTCTTCCTAGAAACATCGCCAAAGGCAAGGGAAGCAAGGGCAAAAATGAACTATTGGGACTTCATCAAGATAAAAAGCTTTTGCACAGCAAAGGAAACAGTCAACAAAAACAAAAGACATCCAACAGAATGGGAGAAGATATTTGCAAATGACATATCAGATAAAGGGCTAGTATCCAAAATCTATAAAGAACTTATCAAACTGACCACCCAAAGAACAAATGATCCGATCAAGAAATGGGCAGAAGACATGAACAGACATTTTTCCAAAGAAGACATCCAAATGGCCAACAGACACATGAAAAAGTGCTCAACATCGCTCAGCATCAGGGAAATCCAAATCAAAACCTCAATGAGATACCACCTCACAGCAGTCAGAATGGCTAAAATTAACAAGTCAGGAAACGACAGATGTTGGCGGGGATGCGGAGAAAGGGGAACCCTCCTACACTGTTGGTGGGAATGCAAGCTGGTGCAGCCACTCTGCAAAACAGTATGGAGGTTCCTCAAAAAGTTGAAAGTAGAGCTACCATACGATCCAGCAATTGCACTACTGGGTATTTACCCCAAAATACAAATGTAGGGGTCTGAAGGGGTACATGCACCCTGATGTTTATAGCAGCAATGTCCACAATAGCCAAACTGTGGAAAGAGCCAAGATGTCCATCGACAGATGAATGGATAAAGAAGATGTGGTATGTATTATGTAGCCATCAAAAGGAATGAAATCTTGTCATTTGCAACGGCCTGGATGGAACCGGAGGGTATTATGCTGAGCAAAATAAGTCAGAGAAAGGCATGTATCATATGACCTCACTGATAGGAGGAATCTTAATCTCAGGAAACAAACTGAGGGTTGCTGGAGTGGCGGGGGGTGGGAGGGTGAGGTGGCTGGGTGATAGACATTGCGGAGGGTATGTGCTATGGTGAGCGCTGTGAATTGTGTAAGTCTGTTTGAATCACAGACCTGTACCTCTGAAACAAATAATACATTATATGTTAAAAAAAAAAAGAAGATAGCAGGAGGGGAAGAATGAAGGGGGGAAATAGGAGGGGGAGACAAACCATGAGAGACTATGGACTCTGAGAAACAAACTGAGGGTTCTAGAGGGCAGGGGGGTGGGGGGATGGGTTAGCCTGGTGATGGGTATTAAAGAGGGCACATTCTGCATGGAGCACTGGGTGTTATGCACAAACAATGAATCATGGAACACTACATCAAAAACTAATGATGTAATGTATGGTGATTAACATAATAATTAAAAAAATAACAATAGAGGTTATTCCACATATGGGGGCAGTGACAGGAGAATGGATAGAGAGAATACAAGGGTAGCTGGAGGCTTCAGTATATATCTTTTATGCATTTTTTATTTATTTATTTTTACCTCAGGTAGTATTAAGTAGTAATTTTTTAAATTAATCTTTTTTCTTTAGGCTCTTCAGCTTCTTCACTGTTTTCCTCTAGACACACGATTAAAAGATGGCAGTAAGTGTGACCAAGTGTTGAGAAGAATGTTTAATATAATTTATTACTAGTTACCTATAATGAAAATAATATCTGTATCTTTTGTTAGGTTTGTTTTGGCAATCACCGAAGAGGCCCCCTTCTCCAATTAAATTTGATTTAAATGAACCTTTGTAAGTATTTATATCCAGTTTTATATGCCTCCTTTATTGTAAATTTCTTAACTGTCTATCGGTTTACATTGCAGGGTGAAAACCTCAGGCTCTGGAAATGTTAAATTATTGCATCCCTGTTATTCTAAGAATTAGCATATTAATCTGGCCAATAAAGCCAGACACAGTCATTCTCCCTACACATACATGAATCTGTTTGTTTAAATGGTAAAATAACTTCATTATTTTTAACTTAAGTGAAACCCAAAGTGTTACCTCTTTGACTTTATCCATAAGCAAAAACCATAAAACGACAACAGATGTTTTCCTATTAAATGAAGCCAGTATTGGGGCGCCTGGGTGGCTCAGTTGGTTAAGCGACTGCCTTCGGCTCAGGTCATGATCCTGGAGTCCCTGGATCGAGTCCCGCATCGGGTTCCCTGCTCGACGGGGAGCCTGCTTCTCCCTCTGACCCTCCCCCCTCTCATGTGCTCTCTGTCTCTCTCATTCTCTCTGTCTCAAATAAATAAATAAAATCTTTAAAAAAAAAAAAAAAATGAAGCCAGTATTTAAGAAACTTTAGATATTTGGGGGGAAAATGATTACTATTAAATATCTCCCTAAATTATCTCAAATTAATTTTCAAAGTAGTTAATGTTTAGACAGACATTTTTATACACACACACACATACCCCCATATGTATGTATTCCAGTTAAACACTTAGCTTGTTAACAACCTCCTTTCAACAAATAACTCCCATTGAGTTTTCTCATGTGATGTTTATGTTTGACTTCCAGTCACCTTATCCTGATGGCTTCTATAAAACCTGCTTTATTTGTGTTTTTAGTCAAACTTCATTTGCTTAATTTGAACCTAATGTATGTTCTTTAAAACAAAATTTCTAATTTTTTTATGAATTAAAATGAATTTTCTTTTACTAGTCTAATTTTTCTACTTTTCGCCACTCCTCTCCCCAAAGTAGTCATGATCTTTTCCTGAATATTTGTCCTTAGAAGGATAGACATCTAATATTTCTTATAGCTTCTATAATTTCTTTGGTCTAAACCAGAAGTTCATTGCCTAGCTTTTAAATATTTCTGTAACAAAAGTTCCATGATTATTTTTCTTAAACATTTCAAAGACTATAGTTTTTGATGAATTAAACATCTTTGAAACTGTACATTCATTCACACTTTGCCTTATTTTTTAATTTCAAAAGGCACTTCAGTTTTCTTCTGAATGCTGCAAAACTATATGCTACAGTCTATTGCATTCCATTTACAGAAGAGGTAAGATAACCTTCAAGTTCTAGGAAGTGATACAAAACCAGGTAAAAATTCGATGACCTATCAGCTAATTGCATCATCAAAATATGTTTTTATGTTACAAGAATTGTTCTTTGATGTAAACTTTTTGTTTTGTTGTATTGTCCATTCTAACATAGCAGAAGCTAAAATCTTGTTGCAGCATTACTAAGTAGAAGAAAGTCAAATTTTTCTTTCTAAAGTAATAAAACAAGTATATGTAAGACCTGTCTTTACTTTTAAAGCATTTATAACCTGTTAGCTTCAATTATCATAATTACTCTGAAAACCCAAAATGAACGATTTTGTAACCATTTTTAAATATTCCTTAGAGATTCTCTTTGTTAACATTTCTTTGATTTATTTTGTGATAATAACTTATGTCTTCAAATTTCAAGAAATTTAAAATGCTATCCCATATTGACATTTCTTAACCCTTATCCTATTCCCTTAGACATCATCTTTACTAACATCTAAAGGGTCTAATACAGTTTTAATTGAGAGGCGGATCTGCATTCGTGATTTTTTTCTTCACAGATACAAAATAGAGTCAAATAAATTGCTATACTTTTAGGTGGGCTGAATGAGGAAATAGGTACCAGAGCCATAATTAACACTGGCTATTTTGGACCCAGATAAAAATGCCTACTGTAAATTAATCCTTTTTGGAGCTAATGGTAAAATATACCATAAATGTCTGGTTAAAATAGTGCCATTCAGTCTGGTATTCTTTTTGTAAAAAGAGTGGCAATTTTGTGATAGAGTGTAGGTGACCTCAAAAGCAGTATGTCTTAGTTTTTCCTAAGCAGCTTCTTAATAATATAGATCTGATAGCCTTGAATTCATCTAAGTTCATCTTGAGCTATTTAAATATTTTTCTGCTTCCAAAGGTATGAATTCCATTTACTTATGTATTTTATTTATTGAGTTAGTATTTATTGAGTCTAACTTTGTGCAGGGAACTTTATAAAACAATTACAAGATAGTCCCTGATCGCAAAGCACTCAGTCTGATACAACCAGCCCTAAAACTACCTTTTTAAAAATTTATGGGAAGAACTAAGATTTCAAGTTTGTTGACTAATGAGTAATTTTTCCTACACACCACCCCTGCCTCCCACCCTTTATGAATGGTATTTTATAGAATAAGGGTAAATTCAAAGTGGATGTAGTCTAAATAGTCCGATGATAAATTATTCAAATAGTTTAGTATGATAAGGACCTTTTAGGATTTTTTAGCTTTGGAATTCAGAATTTTAAAAAATGGTTTTTCATAAAATTACTCTTTAAAAAAACAGGACTTATCAGCAGATGCCCTCTTGAATATTCTTTCTGAAGTAAAGATTCAAGAATTCAAACCTTCTAACAAGGTATGTTTAGAAATTTATTCACTCAGCAAATAGTTATTGAACTTTTACTTGTATCACGTCCATTCTAAACCTGGAGAATCCCGCAGTGAACACAGCAAAAGTCATATTCTTATGGAAGTTATAGTCTATTGGGCCAGAGGTGGACTGTTAAAAAAAAAAAATGCTATTTTATAATATTTCAATATTGGCGTAGTGCTAAGAACTAAAAATAAAACAAGGAAAAGGAATAAAGGGTGATGGAGCTGGTGTCATTTTATTGGGCTAAAGGGGAAAGCCTCTCTGACATAGTACCATTTGGGCAGAAGCCTGAAGGAAGGGATGGAGTGAGCCATGCTATTATGTGGTGAAACACAAGCAAGAACAAGTTCTTGCCTTGAAAGGCAAGCAGAGGATGAAATAAATTTAAAAGGATGACTCTGGCTGTTGTGTTAAGAATGATTATATAGGACATGAGAGAGGAAGCATGAAAAGCTCTTAGGATGTTATAGGCAAAAGATGATGGTGTTTTAATGAAGTAGTAGGTAACAGGTAATTTGTAATAAGGGATTGGATTCTGGTATATATTACAATAGTCCTGACAGGATTTGAAAGAGATTAGAATTGGAATGTAAGAGAAAAAAAGATTGTTACTTTCTTAGTTGAAATAAGAAGCATGCTTAATTGCTCCAGGTGAGGAGGAGGAGAAGTTAAAGGAAGTTGGAGCAGAGGAAAAAAGGTGTGAGATAATTGCTCATGGGGGTGGGAAAGTTACTTACTAGAAGATGGAGTAGAATTTTGAGATAGCACTGAGAATCCACTTAATGTTAATCCACTTAATGTATTATACTAAATGTGGCTGGGAAAAAAGGCATTTAAATGCCTGGGTGCTGCTGTAGAATAGCTGGAAAATTGGATATAACTAGGGTCGGGCTCTTGTTGGGCAAATATGTTAGAAGGAAAAAGAGATAAGGAGTATTAATAAAGATGGAACATGAAATTTAGGCAGGGTAAATAGGAAAGTTTGAAAATATTAAGTAATTTTCTTTTTCACATGCTCATTATATGCCTTTTTGTATACACTCTAAAAATCATCTACAAAACAATCTTTTGTTCCCCTTACCCTCTAGCTGTATTGAAAAATAAAGAATAATGATTGCCTCCCTATAAAATTCAAGCAGGAAGTGGTGTGTGCAGTCTTCCACTCTGCACTTTTATTTTAGGAAAAAGGAAAATTTGTAGCTGTTTGATATTGTACAAGTAAATGGATGTGCTGAATGAAATGTTCATGACTTTAGCTTATCAAGAATAAAAGAACAGAAAGGTAAACAGAATTCCTATATAAAGGAGTTTCCAGTTGTGGAATGAATAAGTCAAGGGAATAAAAGGCACAGCATAGGGAATATAGTCATTGATACTGTAATAGCAGTGTATGGTGACAGATGGTAGCTATACTTGTGGTGAACATAGCATAACTTCTGAAGAAATTGAATCACTATGTTGTACACCTGAAAGTAATGTAACATTGTGTGTCAACTATATTCAGATAATTTTTTTTAAATAAGGTTCCTAGCACATGTTCCTAGTAGACAGAACTGCTAGACAGAAGCCAAAGAAACATGTATGGATAACTTTACTAATGCTTATTGCTCTTCAGTGTTTTGTGGCTTGAATTGCTTCTTTCTCTATCAAAGTTTTGGGGTAATAAATTATCCTGAGCATTTTAGCTACAGTTTTAGTTTTAACGTGAATTATGAGCTTTTTGCAACTCCCTGAAGCAACTAACACCGAAACTTCAGAGTCTAGCACTTCTAGTTAATAGATGCCAAAAATATCAACTAGACATTCTGGCAAATAAAAGTTTCTGCTTCCTTGACTCTTTACTGTTTCTCAAATACTTATAAGAATACTTAATCTGTAAAAACACAAGTTGAGTGTGTACTATACAAAGAAATAGTATTTTTAATTAGTGATGATGTAGTTTTTTGGTTTGAAAATATTTACTGCCCTTGTGGAATGTCTAATAAGTAATTTCTTAAAGATAAATTACTTAGATGTGCTGCTCTGAGCATGCATCTATATGAGGGTAAAGGAAGACATTCTTTAGGAAACAGCTTCTTGTCAGCAAATATTTAAAGGATGCACATATTATATATTTTATGGATTTCTTTGGAGACAGAAACAGCTCTGCATTAGAGCTATGCAATTTGGTTTGAGGTAGATTTGTCAGAATTACAGACTGTTGATTAATATTAACTTCATTCTACTGTGGAATTTTAAGAGATCTGTATGAAAGCAGATCTTATAAGCTATTCAGTGAATATTTTAACGTGAGTAAATTTGTTTTAAATATATTGAAGTTCTCTCAATGAACAAGATAAAGATCCCTGTTCTAAGAGTTTACATGTCAGTGTGAAGAGATAGATAATAAATATATAAATAACATAATATTACTTAACAATGGAAGGTGTAAAATACATTGGACCATAATGATTAATGTGATAAAACTAGGTACACCTGGTTGGCTCAGTCGTTAAGTGTCTGACTCATTCTAGGCTCAGGTCTTGATCTCACGGTTGTGAGTTTAAGCCCTGTATTAGGCTCCACACCCTGATTTAGTGATATCAAAGCCATCCTTTGCATATCCTTTAATAACTCCACTTCCTGGATTTTTCTCATATATTTCAGTGATTTAAAAACATATATAAAAAATAATGTGATTAAACCAGGTAGAGGTTTAATCTTCTCTGTGTGACTTATTTGGTAAAACAGATATGGTAATCAAACTTAGGTATAGGATATGATAACATTAATGAATATATGTCCATGTATTTAAAGGTTGTTCAAACAGATGAAACTGCGAGGAAACCAGACCATGTTCCTATTAGCAGTGAAGATGAAAGGAATGCTGTTTTCCAACTAGAAAAGGCTATTTCATCTAATAAAGCTACCACAAGTAAGGGGAAATCTTTATAAAAATGATTTGAACTGGAGGGAATTTTTATTTTCAATAAACTCTATACCCAAAAGCTTATGGGACTAAACTATAATAATGATGTTAGTTGATTTCGTGATCATATGTAAGTCACTGTTCAGCTTTAACTGTGACTAAATTCATTATTTTTTCACCCTTGCCCTATCCTCAATTGCCGAAATGTAAGTCTGCTTTATTGTCATTGTTCTGATTGGTTTAGTCCTTAAGATTCTACTGTGTGATTCCTTTTTAACTCATGGCCAGCATAATGAGAAAAAAAATGGAGGTCCTGTATAGACTAACACTTAGACCCAGTGAAGTCACTTTAGGATAAAAAACCATAGACAGATTTATTCCTGGTTTATTAGTGTCCATCGTCATACACAGGAATTACAACTTGACCTGTATACATCCTTGTTAAATGGTTTTAAACATAAGGAAACCAAACTTGTATTCCTTAAAAACAGAGCCATTTGCTCTTGTTTTTAGATCTGCTCACCATCGTTTATAACATAAATCAGCAGTTTCCAGACTTTCAGGATATTTATGCACAAACCAGTGAAATTCAGGAAAAAATAACCTAGGTTAGCCAACTATTTATTTTGTAAATAAAATATGTTAATTTAATCATTACAATTCTAGAAAAAAACTTCCATTTCTTTCTCATTTCATAACAGATCAGACTACCTCTATCTACAGAATGATTTTTAAAAACCACTAATCTAGAAATATTTCAAACATATATTTTTTTTATTAGATTTTAACTGACCCTGTACTAAGTTATCAGAGGCAAAATGTTTCAGAGTAGTATTTATGAAATCAACTTTAGAACAGTACCCAGCGTTAACAATTTTATTTGTAAACAGCTTAATAGCAGATGTGGTACATAGCTTTCTTACTTTCTGTGTTTTAGAAAGATTTTTTTAATATAGAAACTTCTCTGATTTAGTGATCTCAAAGCCTTCAATAACTTCATTTTCCTGGATTTTTCTAATATATTTCAGTCATTTAAAAACAAAGGAATATTTAAGAATAGTGAATCCACATTTTTACCTAATAAAACCTTTACAAATTACTACAAAACTTTATTTTTCTGGTTATTATGATCAGGTGATCTTCAGGTGGCAGTGCTTTCATTTGAAAAAGATGATGATCGCAATGGACACATAGATTTCATTACAGCTGCATCGAACCTTCGTGCCAAAATGTATAGCATTGAACCAGCTGACCGTTTTAAAACAAAGCGCATAGCTGGCAAAATTATACCTGCTATAGCAACATCCACTGCTGCAGTTTCTGGCTTGGTGAGTTTATTATTCTTTGAATGGAAATACTTCTTTTTCATTGTCTCTTACCTGTTTTTCCCATTGTACCACCCCAGCTAGTCACTCAGAGATCTTAGAGAAGGAGGGATCCATATTGATCTTATAATTTTAAATTTCGGGATATTTCTGAAAATACAGTAGTCCACATTTTGAAGCTTTACAGATACATAGACATTTTAACATAAAAATTAACCTGTGTCAAGATAGTATAATTTTTCTTATAAGCAATAATCCTCTTAATCACTCTTGTATCCTTCATACAAAGTAGGTACTGTATTTTTCTTGAATAAGATGAACTGCTTGGGCGCCTGGGTGGCTCAGTTGGTCATGATCCTGGAGTCCCGGGATCGAGTCCCGCATCGGGCTACCTGCTTGGCAGGGAGTCTGCTTCTCCCTCTCCCGCTCCCCCCTCTTGTGCTCTTTCTCTCTCTCTCTCTCTCAAATAAATAAATAAAATCTAAAAAAAAAAAAAAAAAAAAAAGATGAACTGCTCCAATGGTTACTCTTTGATTGTATTGGATTTTAGTTTTTTGCCTTAAAAAATGTAATTCCTGTTAGTGATTCAGATTTCTTACAACTTAATCTTTCCTTAATGATTCAGAATCTTTAGGCTGGCCCTAGTTCTTTTGCTGTACTATAGTGTTATACTTAGAAGCTGTGTAATTATCTGCCCCTATATTAAATTATTTTAGACTGTTGTATTTCTTGAGTTCTGGTATCTTCCAAAATAGGAAGATTATATGACCAAAATAATTTTTTTGGTAACTTTGCTCACCCCATACAGAACAGGTAAAAAGTTTGAAAGTATAAGATATGCTAAAAGTGGACAGATTCATAAGAAATTCCTATTATTTTAATCCAGTAGCTGCTTTTACTCTTTCTTTACAGAGAAATGCTTGAGTAGAATTTAGGAAAATTAAACAGATGAATGAAGTCGTGAATAGGTTTGGGCTCTTTATATAATCAGATCACCTTCTTTTATCTAGGTTGCATTGGAGATGATCAAAGTAGCTGGTGACTATCCGTTTGAAGCTTACAAAAATTGTTTCCTTAACTTAGCCATTCCAATTATAGTGTTTACAGAGACATCTGAAGTAAAAAGAACTGAAATCAGGTATGCGTGAAGGTCTATTTCTCCTGCATAATGAAAATGAAATAAAATTTTTACCCTCTAAAAGGAAAAAAATCGTAGTTTTACCTCTCCTTTTCTTTTTGAGATATGTGTATATATATATATACATATAAATATATATGTATATATATATATATATATATATATAAATATAGTGATCCTTGCCATCACTTCAAGACTAGGTCAGAATCCCATCTTCATGAAGCATTGCTTTTTTTTTTTAATTGACATGCATTAGATTAGTTTCAGGTGTGCAACACAATGATTCAACACCTGTATGTATTAAGAAATGATCAAGGGGCGCCTGGGTGGCTCAGTCGTTAAGCGTCTGCCTTCAGCTCGGGTCGTGATCCCGGGGTCCTGGGATCAAGCCCCGCATCGGGCTCCCTGCTCCACGGGAAGCCTGCTTCTCCCTCCCCCACTCCCTCTGCTTGTGTTCCCTCTGTCGCTGTGTCTCTCTCTGTCAAATAAATAAATAAAATCTTTAAAAAAAAAAAAAAAAAGAAAGAAATGATCAAAACAATAAGCCCAGTCAACATCATCAGCATACATAGTTAGCCTCTTTTTTTCCTTATAATAAGATCTTTTAAGATCTGCTCTCTTAGCAACTTTCAACTATACAGTATATTATTAACTGTAGTCACCATGCTGCCCATTACATACCCATGATTAACTTTATAAGCTGAAAGCTCGTACCATTTGACTCTTTTCACCCATTTTGCTCATCCCCCAGCCCCACCTCTGGCAACTACCAATCTGTTGTCTGTATCTATGAGCTCAGTTTCAGGGTTGTTTTTTTTTTAAGATTCCACATGTAAGTGAAATACAGGTATTTATTTGTCTTTCTCTGTCTGACTTATTTCACTTAGCATAATGCTAATGATGTTCCAAATAACAAGATTTCCTTTTTATGGCTGAATTATATTTCTGTGTATCACATTTTCTTTATCCATTCACCCATTGATGGACACTTAGGTTGTTTCTATATCAGTACCTTAGCTATTACAAATAACGCTTCAGTGAACATGTGGGTGCTGATATGTTTTGAGTGATTGCTTTCATTTTCTTTGGATAAATACTCAGAAGTGGAATTGCTGGATCATATGGTAATTCTGTTTTTAATATTTTAAGGAACCTCCATCCTTTTGCTTTTGGTACCAAATGTAAAAAACCATCACCAAGACTGATGTCAAGAAGCTTATTACCACCTGTGTTTTCTTCTAGGAGCTTTATGGTTTCAGGTCTTATATGCAGATCTTTAATCCATTTTGAGTTAATTATTTTTTAGGATTTTATTTTTAAGTAATCTCTACACCCATTGTAGGGCTCAAACTTAACAACCCTGAGATCAAGAATCACATGCCCTACCGACTGAACTAGTCAGGAACTCCTTGAGTTAATTTTTGTGTGGTGTAAGATAGTGGCCCAATTTTATTCTTTTGCTTTATGCAAAGCATTTCTGATTAAACTAGCCATAGAACACTCACAACATTTAATCTGCCACATTATTTAACATTATTTAGCATTAAGCTCTCTTGCTAAGACACCCTGATTTATTATCAGACACTGGAAGGATCAACAAGGTGTTCTGATAAAAGTGGTTACCTTGTATGGTGTAATGGAGAAATAAGTTGTTTTTTCTTTTTCCCCTATGTTATTATGTAGCTAAATCAAAAATAATGGACTTCTGGGGCTTTTTATTATTATTAAAGGGAAAAATATTAAAATGTTTTTGTTTTGAATATTTTTCTACAACAGAAATGGAATATCATTTACAATTTGGGACAGATGGACTATACATGGAAAAGAAGACTTCACCCTCTTGGATTTCATAAATGCAGTCAAAGTGAGACATTTATTTACTTAGTTCATTATTTGGAGGTTTTCACAAATAATATTTAGCAGAAATTTGTCTGCTGTCTTTTTACTGGTTGTAAAACATTGTCACCCAGCCTTTTATATCTGGACATAGCTTTGATTGTTTCTCTCTTGGTATTTACTTTTAGGAGAAGTATGGAATTGAACCAACAATGGTGGTACAGGGAGTCAAAATGCTTTATGTTCCTGTAATGCCGGGTCATGCAAAAAGATTGAAGTTAACGTAAGTATTGAACCTTATATCAGAAGATTCACAAGACTTAAAACATAAGGTGATGCACACTGGGAAATCAAATAGATTTAGCTCTGCTAATTTAACCAGTTTGTTAATATCACTGTCTCCCAAAAGTTAGGATCTTTATTGATAGCATCAGTGTTATAACCCATGAGCAGTAGTTTGGATGACACATGTTAACTTGTATTAAAAAAATAAAAGTTAGCATAAAAATATTTGTCATATGAATCTCTGCATGATGGGTGCTTTAACATGCATATTTTAACTAGGATTATCAGTTAATGAGATTAATCACTTTTAATTACTATAATCCAGGCTTAATGATCTATACTTTAAAAAACAAAATTGCTATTACATATAATAAGGCATTAATTTGCCTTATATTATTTTGTCATTAGGATCCCTGAGTATCTCTTGGATACATTAATAATAGTATTTCCTGTATACTGCCTAGATGAGAGTAGAATGTGTGGTCCTAAAGCATACTGGTTAGTGGAATTTAAAATTTGTTGCAAGTAATTCACATTAGTGCTTTATAAGTTGGCCAGTACTTGGAATCTCCAGCATGATATACTTTGTGAATGATATTTTTCATTTACCAGATATTTACTAGGACCCATTAAGTGGCTAGACAAGCTTGGCTTCAGAAAGACCTGGATTCACATCCATGCCCAGTTACTTGTTTTGTCACATTCAGTAGCTTACTGAACTTTTTTGAAACTTAGTTTTCTATCCACAAATAGGAATGATTGTGCCCATAGCTATTGAGCATTAAAATAATAGTAAAGATTAGCAGTGTAATAGCAACTGAGAGGTAGCCCATAAATGTTACTCCTATTAATATTTTGTCATTATACGTCTTTATCAACTAGCCTGTGCCCTCAAGGAATCCAGTCTATTATGAGAAAGGGACATGTTAATCATTAAAATGTAATTGAATAATTAAAGGTTTTTACAGAATACCTTAGGCACTACTAACTCAAACCTTTCCCTTAGGATAGATTTCATTTGAGCTACCTTTGAAAAAGGATATCAGGCAAAAGCAATAGCTTATGCAAAAGCATGCAGCTAATAAAGAGCATGCATGATCTATTTGGGAAATCAGTATTTCGGAATAACTTAAGGATGAGATGGTAAGAATAAATGGTAGAAAGAATGAGAAGTTATAAATGGGACAAAATTTCTTTGTAAAATGGAAAGAGCTATTACTGAGGTTTAAATAGATTACATTGTTCAGGGCCTGGCATGAGATAGGTACACATGGCATATGATATATAACAGTAGGCAAGAAAGTAAAATAAGATTTATATTTTAAGAGGATTCTGGTAGCAGAGTAGATTGGAGGTAGGAGACAGCTCGCTCAAAGCTAATCTAGTAATCTAAGGATATATATATATAGGTGATAACTTGATTTAAGACCGTATCAGTAACAATAGCAACAACAAAGTGGTTTTTTAGTGAATAGGATATACATGGGATGTAAGAGAAAGGTAAAACTTAATGTCTTTCACTGTGATTAGCTTGAAGATTTAAATCTAGTTTGCTTTTTTACTCTTTACATAGAAATGCTTGAGAAGAATTTATGATGCCTCCACACTTTATAGGGAATATGAGGATAATTCATTTTTAAAAAACATTGCTTACATTTTGATTTTGTGGGTGGCAGAGATTATCTTTAACAAATGGTTTATATTCTTTACCAATACTAGCAGTAGTCCAGACTGATTCACTGTTAGATAAATGAATGTCTTGAGTTTAGAGGTTTTAGTAAAGAAAAATTATAATACATGAAAGCAGATGAATTATTAGATTTAAAAGTAAATGTAAAGTCTAATCAGGTCAGATTCTCTGGGCAACATTAAATAGCAAATCTCTTTTATTTTACAGAATTTACCAAATTATTTGTCCTTGATTATCTTTCTTAGAATGCATAAACTTGTGAAACCTTCTACTGAAAAGAAATATGTGGATCTTACTGTGTCATTTGCTCCAGACACTGATGGAGAGGAAGATTTGCCTGGACCTCCAGTAAGATACTATTTTAGTCATGACACTGATTAACAGAAGTTGTCTTAAATTTATTCCAGGACTACTTGATTTTGGAAAGATTGCACTTAATTCAGGAATGAAAAAAAAAAATCAATTCATAATACTATGGATTTCTCTTTGATGAAGCCTTAATTTAAGGGAAACATCAGTAGAAAACTACAGTGAAGAATTTTAAAGCATTTTGAAATATAATCTATACTTGTCTAGTGCTTCATATGTGAATATGAACACAAGCAATTTTGAACTGGACTGATGTTTTGTAATGCTTACAAAAAATTTCTGTATTAACCTCTCTGGATAAAAAGAAGGAAAAAAATATGTATCCATCACCAGAAGAGATAAAAGATCAAGAAATTCAAAGTAACAAATGCAACTATCCAAAAAGTTTAATCTTACTTTGTGAATTTTTTTGTTGTTGTTCACTATTTGAGACCCAATTTTTCTATACAAATAGTGTTTGGCACCCTGCACCTCTTATAATTAGGCTTTTGAGTTTAACACCAGTGGGAAAAGGAGAGATGGTAGCAGTGAATGAAGAGTAGCCATTTTAAATTGTATGGTTACAGTTTACTGTCCTGCTAATTTAACTGAAGTTTGTAAATATCACTATCTCCCAAAAATCAGGATCTCTGTTGATAGCATCAATGTTGTAACCCATGAGCAGGAAGTCAGATGACACATGTTAACTTGTATTAAATGTTAACAGTATTATATGAACTCCGACAACCCTCTTAGAGGGTCCATGAATGTGAACAGATAAGTGTGGCTAATCATTTGGTTCTTCAATATGCCTTCTAATGTGGCTATTTTATTTATTTGGAACTCTAAACCTGATTGTGATAGTATATAAGACTAAAAGGTTTTGTAAAGGGAGTGTCCTTAGAAGTAGATGAAAACTAGCAATTAAAAAAACATTACTAGTTGAGTCTTAATTTTTTTTTTCTTCCAGCAACCTAATGGACAGAAAAAAAAAATTTTATTTTAAAGGGAAACATACTGTTTTATTCTGCATTCCCAGAAAGGGAGTTGACAAAGATAAAAATTTATTTTTTTAGGTCTTTATTGATAGAAACTTTCTGTTTTCTGATAGGGAGATATTACAGAAAATTCATATAAATGCTTTCATTAAAATGATATAAAATGTACTCAACACTGTAAACTTGGTAAAAACAGCAATTTGTTTTATTGCTAAGGCTATCATGCATTCTAAAGCAATTGGCATTTTGTAACCACAGGAAGTCACTTCCCTCTAGCTGCTTTTAGTCTGATCTCTTGTTCAGGCCATTAATAGGTACTTTGATAAACTCAAAACTAGATTTACATCAGTATTACTCCTATTTGGTATCTTTTTATACTCTCTACTTAACTTTCCTTTTATTTCATTTATAAATAGTTGAAATTACTTTGTCAACCGGCTGTATTGTTTCATTGTTTTGTAAAAGTATCATCCAATTGGGAAAATATATTTGGGAGTGGAAGGTGAATTTGTATGAATAAAAGGATACTCTGCATTGGAGGCAAGGATAGGTGGACGGGATGAATTTAAAGGAAATGGATACCCTTTAAATAAGCAATTTTTGTTCAAGTATAGTGTTTAAAATTCCTTAAAATTGAATTCAGAACATCAGAGCTCTATGGCTTGGAACTCTTAAGGCTAGCAATAATAAAAGGACTTTTCTATAAGAAGCCTTTTCCCCATTTTCATTTTGCTTTGTATGATAGTAACAGATGTTTTCCAGGTAGCCATTCAGTAATCGTCAACTATGATCTAATAGCTTGCTTATATTTTATTTAAATCTCCACATCTTTTCAGAAGTAAATTGGGAACCATGCTATCAGTTCTTATTTATAGTGATCAGTGCTTTAATACACATAAACAAAACCAACAAGGATTAAGTTCATTTTGTGATTAAACCTGAAACCATTTTATCATTGCTTTTTTTTTCCCCCATAGGTAATGGTTATTGCCATTAATCTCTATTTAGTTCTACTAAGCTGGAAAGCCAGGGTGTGAAGTTAATGACAATTTTTTTTCATTATTTGTTTTATTTCTGTACCATGAGATCACTTTTGGTGATTAAAATACCAGGTGCAAAAATTATTTGATTTTGTATGGTACCACTGAGTGATTTTTTACTTATTAAAAATAAATTAAGAAATTTGACAGTATCTTTGTAAATCCTTTTCCATGGTTGACTCCAGAGATTCCAATTTTGCTATTCATTTTGTACATAATGTTTCTTTGGTGTTTTCTAATTTTCATGTTTTGCAATCATAGAGATATAACAGTCAGTGAGTGTAGAGGAACGTTACTTCAAAGTGCCTTTGGCTCCTGGAAATTCTATTAAAACAATTGAGAAACGGTGACTGTGTAAAACCTAGAAGATCTGGTAAATCTCACACTGTTGGTTGAGATATCCAAAGTATATTCCTCTTTTTTTTTTTTTTTTTTTAGATTTTTATTTTATTTTTAGTGGGCTTCACACCCAATATGGAGCTTGAACTCACAACCCTGAGACCCAAGAGTCACATGCTCTACCAACTGAGCCAACCAGGCACCCTTAAAGTATATTCCTTTTTAGAGTTCAAAAGTTTTTGGTACTCCTCAGTAATTTCCTTCCTCTAGATTGTCCCAAAGCTAGAACTTAGAAATAGATGTATATCTTTGTTTTTATTTTTTGTCTATTATAACACTCCCTGGTGATGCCAATGACAAGGCATAAAAAAGTCAGCAATGTATAGAGTCCACTATTGTATAATTAGTAAAATGAAGACAGAAAATTGTTCTTCTCAGATCTAAAGGAAAAATCTGTTGACCTAATAATTAAATTATAATGAACAAAAATTAAAATTACAAAAATTCATTGTGATTGTAAGTAAATAATCATTTTGTATACAGTCAGTAGGTATGGATTTAACTATTTTATTTTCAACAAATCCAAACCAAAATCAGGAAGTTGAAACCATGGGGATTAGAGTAAGTAATTAATAGGTAATTTTCAGTGTTCATTTTTCTCTTGCCATTTCTTAGCTTTGTTGAGAAATATGTATTCAAATATTCAAAATATTTTATTTTAAAGGGAAACATAATGTTTAATTCTGCATTATACACCATATATATATATATATATATACACACAAAAGAATATATGGAATATAAATACACAGTTTAAGGATTAATTTTAAAGTAAGGGCTTGTATAACCAGCTATCAAATCAATAGAACATTGACAGCAGCCCAGAAATGTCCCTTGTAGTCCCTTCTCAATCACAACCAGCTTCCCTACACATATTCTCTGGCAATACCACTATCCTACCTTTTGTGATAATTCTTCATTTTTATTTATAGTGTTAACCACCTATTATGTACTTAAATAATATAGTTTACTTTCTAATGGTTTCTGAACTTGATGCAAACGGAATCAAACTATTTTTTTTTGTGGCTGCTGCTTTCCTTCAACATGAGAATCATCCATGTTATTGCTTATAGTCACACTTTAGTCATCATTGTTGTGTAGTTTACCTTTGCATTAATATACCACAACTTATTTATTCATTCTATTGATGTTTTTAGTTTGGGGCAATCACAGTTCCTCAGTGAATATACTGTATGTATTTCCTAGTGCAACCAAGGTATATACCTAGGAATGGAATTACTTGGTCATAGGTATTCACATCTTAAATTTTATTAGACAGTAACAGAGTATTGCCTTAGCAATAGAGATATCCTGTATTTCCACACCTTGCTCGACACTGGTATTAACAGATTTTTTTAAATTTTGCCAATCTGGTGGATGTGCAGTTGTATGTTATTGAAGTTTTACTCTGTATTTCCCTAGCTACCAGTGAAATTGAGCACCTTTTTCTGCATTTGTTGGCTACTTTGACTTTCTTTTTTGCAAAGTGTTTTTGCAGTTCTTTTGCCCATTTTTCTGTTGTGTTAGT
This sequence comes from Neomonachus schauinslandi, assembly GCF_002201575.2. Taxonomy (NCBI): domain Eukaryota; kingdom Metazoa; phylum Chordata; class Mammalia; order Carnivora; family Phocidae; genus Neomonachus; species Neomonachus schauinslandi. The sequence continues at coordinate 149,186,327 of NC_058404.1, forward strand.
CTTTTTCCTCATTGATTTATAGAAGATCTTTATAAATCCTGTTTTTAGTTAGCTATATATTTCTAAATATCTTCTCCCACTCTGGTTTGCCTTTCCCTCTCTTTATGATGTTCTTTGCTGAAAAGAGTTTCTCAATGGTACTAAGAAGTATCAGTCTTTTGTTTTAAGGTTAGTGTATTTTGTGAGTTGCTTAAGACGTCGTTCTCTATCCAAGGTTATGAAGGTGCTTCTCTGTATATTGTCTTCTAAAGGCCTTAGCTTTGCCTTTCACATTTTCAGTTTTCAATTCATGAGGAATTAATTTTGTGTATGCTGAGAAGTTCCTCACCACCATTTATTGAATTAATAAGTATGTTCTTTTTTGCAGTGCCACTCTTCTGCATTACCACCCAAGTCATACATCCATTTATGTGTATATCTCTGAATTTTTTGTTTCTTCTTTTCTATCCCTGTGCTAGTATGGTATTTTCATCACTGTAGCTGATGTATTGTTTTTTATATTTGGCAGAACAAGTCCTCCCAATTTATTGTTCTGTAAGAGTATCTTGGTTATTCTTAGCTCATTGTATTTTAAGTTCTCAAATTTCTAATTACAAATATGCAAATTCTGTCACTCTTGCAGTTTCCAGTTGTCTTGCTGAAATTTTCAATCTTTTATCTACCTGAACATGGAAAACATTATTATTTTATAGTGTGTGTTTAATCCCAAATCTGGAACTGTCCTGTGGGTCTGTTTTTTGTTTTGTTTTGTTTCAGCTGATAATCATTATCTTACATCCTTGTGTGTATGGTTATCTTTAATTGTATGCCAATATTATATGTGAAAAGTTGCCTTTAAAAATAACTTGATGTCCTGCATAGTATTTTCATCCTCCAGAGAGGCACTTGGCCACTAGTAACTCAAGACCAGTTCCAGAGTCAAGATTTTATGAGTTATCCATGTGACTCAGAGTTGAGCTATAGACTACTACTGCTCTTACTTCGTGTTTACCCTTACTCCTACAACCCTCCAGAGTTGGGTTCAAAGTGTAGATTAGGGTTACCAGGGCCCCCATCTCTTGGCTGGCACTGGACTCTACCTTTCAATCCCTAGTCCCTTAACTCCTCAGCTTCTCAGTGGACTCTTACAAATCTGCAAAAGCTCCCAGAGCGCAAGTGATCCCAAATGAATGGTTCACTTTTACGAATTTCTACTTTTTTCCAGATGTTAGTCTCACCATTCACTAATATAGCTAGCTCTCCAATGCCATCCAACATTTTTTAAATACATTTTGCCCACCTTTTCTAGATATTCTCAAGTAAGAGTGTTAATTCAAATTATGTAGCCCACTTTTTATCCTCTTTATTATGTGTTAAATAAAATTTTTTGTATTGCTTCTGTATCTGGAAACATACTAAATTCTAATGATTCTTATAAATTATTTGCAAATTATTTTGGATATTCTGTATAATCTTCAAATAAGGACAGTGTTTAGTCTTTTCTAAGATCCAACATTTTATTTTTGTTAATCCTCTCTCTTGTGTGTTTGCTTTCTATCCCATTACTTTCTGCTCTTATTAATATTTTTCCTATTTTCTTTGCGTTTCCTATTTTCTTTTTTCTTTTTTGCTAGTGCTGTTTCTAACTTCTTGAGCTGGATAATTACCTCATTGATTTTCAGCCTTTCAACATATGCATATAAAATTAAAAATTATAAATATCTCCATATTATATTATAAATCTAAATATCTCTGTATTATAAAATTATAAATATCCATATTACTGTAATATAATCATATGATATTCTAATTACTGTTGTAGCCATATTCCACAAGTTTTGACACATAATATGGGGGTTTTTTAAAAATATTTTATTTATTTGTTAGAGAGAGAGACAGCGAGAGAGGGAACACAAGCAGGGGGAGTGGGAGAGGGAGAAGCAGGCTTCCTGCCGAGCAGGGAGCCCATCCCAGGACCCTGGGATTATGACCTGAGCCGAAGGCAGACGCTTAATGAACTGAGCCACCCAGGCGCCCCGACACTTAATATGGTTAATAGTTAAAATATTCTCTTTCCATTAAGAGTTCCTTTGCAACTCAGGTTTTTTAGGTGTTTTTTTCAGTGTTTCTTCATTTCTAAACATAGAGTTTGGACTTTAGGGATTCTTTTTAACACAATTTGATAATCTCTGCCTTTTAACTGAAACACTTAGGCCATGTACACTTAATGTAATTGCTGATATATTTAGGTTTAGCTCTGACATTTTATTTTATGGGGTTTGGTTTGGTTTGATTTTCTTGTTTTCTTGTTTTTTGTTTTGTTTGTGTTTTTGTCTAGCCAGTTCTTTGATTCTTTGTCTCTATTTTCTTGCCTTTTAAATTTTTTTTTTTGTGATTTTTTTAAATTCCATATATGCCACTTACTAATATTATCTCTACTCAACTCTAGACACCCTTTTGTATTCTGGAACTCTGCAGACTGCATTTCTCTTTTGTCATTTGGCTTCCTTTAGGTTCCATAGATAGGTGGCACTAGGAAGAGGACTGGAATGCCGGAGAAAGGAAAAAGAGACTTTTACCCTTGCTGTTTGCTTTCCGACATTGTCAGCATCACCTCAACAGTGGCTTTTCTTCCAGTAGCCTCTGGTTGGTTCTTAGCCTCTAGCTTTTCTCTGGTACTCTGCGAGGTATCTCTTCTAGGCTTCCAGGTTCTAATAATGTTACCCTCTTCCCTTTAATAGCTGTGTCCCTTGCTGATGTTTTCAATTCTCCCAAAACCTGTTTAACAAATTTTTTATGTTAAACTCTTTCTTAATATACATGATATGGTTTCTCTTTGCCTAAGCTATACACACTTTTTTTTCTCTTTTCTAGTTCAGTGGCTTTTGTCTTTTGATTATCCTGTATTACAGTTTGCACATTCAGATTAAGCCAGACTAAATTTTATCATTATCTTTACCTTTTGCTAATTATAGTTTCCAAAAATGGCCACGGCAATATTTCCAATCTGTGCACTTAGAGAATCTTACAACCTCCTCCAAACCCCATAAAAGACCATCTATTTTCACTCTCTTTGAACCTGAACCAGAATTTATGATTGCCCTAACTAATATAACAAAATGCATCATATGTAACTACAACTTTTGAGGTTAGGTCACAAAAGGCTATGGCTTCTGCTTGGCTCTCTCTTCCTCCCTCTTGGAAATCTCACCCTTGGATTCCAGACATGATGTCACGAGGAAACCGAAAGTAACCCGCATGGAGAAACTGAGGTCCCCAACCTACAGCTAGCATCAGGTGTCCAACATGAGTAAGTAAGTTCAGATGATTCCAAGCCCCAAGCTTAATGGAGCAGAGACGAGCCATCCTTGCTGTCCTGCCAAATTCCTGACCCACAAAATCCATGAACATGGATGGTTTATGCTAGTAAGTTTTGGGGATTATTTATTATTATTTATTATTATTATGTTCTAATAACTAGAACAACTCTAATTCCCAGTTTGGCTACTATGATCACGTATTTTATTTCTGTTACGTACTTTAATTCTGTTGTCATTTACATAAATGTCTTTAGTTCTGCAAGATTGTTATTCTGTTTATGAAGTTAGTGTTTTATTTACCCATACACATATACCATCTGGGCTAAATTTCTTTCTACCTGAAAGACTTTAGAATTTCATTTTGTGAGAGTCCACTGGTGGCATACTTGCTCATGATTTCTTTGTCTGAAACTATATTTTGCCCTCATTGTGCAAAGATGCTTTTGCTGAATGTAAAATTCTAGTTTGGCCTTCATTATCTTTCATTGGAGATATTTTTCTACTCTCTTCAAACTTCCTCTATTGCTGTTGAGTCAGCCTTCAGGCTAAACTAAACATTGCAGCTTTAAAAGAAATCTCTTTATCTGCTTTCATTTTATGAAGTTTAATTATTATGTGTCTGGGTATGGATTTCTTTTATCTTGTTTGGGATTTGTTCAGCTCTTTGAATCTAGGTTTGGGTCTTTCTTGGTTCTAAGAAAGTCTCGATTCGGGGCGCCTGGGTGGCTCAGTCGTTAGGCGTCTGTCTTTGGCTCAGGTCATGATCCCAGGGTCCTGGGATCAAGCCCTGCATCAGGCTCCCTGCTCCACGGGAAGCCTGCTTCTCCCTCTCCCACTGCCCCCCGCTTGTGTTCCCTCTCTCGCTGTGTCTCTCTCTGTTAAATAAATCTTTAAAGAAAAAAAAAAAGTCTCGATACTACTCCTTCACATATTGCCTCTTTCCCCATTCTCTTCTGTGGGGATTCTCACTAAACACAGCGGACTTATTCTGCCCTCTGTGTTTAAAACCCTCTTTTCTGTATTTTCCAGTTGTTTCTGTCTCATCATGCTTTATTCTGTATCATTTCTCCTGCCCATATTCTAGTTTACTTCATCTGTTTTTTATGTTACAACCATCCATTTTGTTTTTTATTTTGGTTATATTTTTCAGTCCTAGAAGTTCCGTTTGATTCTTTAAACAAAAAAAAACTGTTAGATTACCTTTTATAGTTTTCTGTCCCCTGCTGAAATTTTCTAATGTCTGTTATTTAAACTATAAGGGCCATCTTATGGTCTTGGTCTGCCAGTTTTAATTTCTGCAGTTTTTGTGGCTCTTTTTCTGTTGTTTCTCCCAGCTGATCATTGTTGGTCTTTTTTTAGATTGTCCTCCTTGGCCAGTCCCTTGACTGTTTCTGTGTCCTTCATCCATTCCTTTTTATTTTATTGCAGTCAACCACATTGCCTCATCATCTTCAGGAGTCTATTTTTTTAAGCATTCTATATCAAGCACTGTTTATTCTCTTAGAATGCAAGAATACACCCTTAACATTTTAAGATTGTTGCAAATTGGAGCTCTTCAGTCTCTTATTTCTTATCAGTATTTGGACTTAATCGTAAGGCCCTTGAGAATACAGGATAGATTTGATAGATCTTTGTAATCTTTGCATCACTTAACCACTTGATATCACAGTAGATTTTATTTTTTTTTTTTAAAGATTTTATTTATTTATTTGAGAGAGAGAATGAGCGACAGAGAGCACGAGAGGGGAGAGGGTCAGAGGGAGAAGCAGACCCCCCGCCGAGCAGGGAGCCCGATGTGGGACTCGATCCCGGGACTCCAGGATCATGACCTGAGCCGAAGGCAGTTGCTTAACCAACTGAGCCACCCAGGCGCCCCACAGTAGATTTTAAAGGAGTAGTTTGCCTACTCGATTGTATATAGCAAACTTTATTGTATGTGATAAAAAGGCAGATTCTGTATCAGTTATCCCCAGAAATTAACTCTCTGAGTGAGGCTTAGAATTCTGCATACTTTCAGGCATCCCATATAATTCATTAAATTGGTTTGCTAGGACTGCTATAATAACACAGACTAAGTGGCTTAAACAACAGAAATTTATTTCTCATAATTTTGGAGGCTAATCTGATCAAGATGTCAGCAGAGTTGATTTTTTCTGAGGCCTCATTGGCTTGTAGATGGTCATCTTCTCCCTCTGTCTCACATTGTCTTTCTTCTGTGTGTGTGTTCTGATTTCCTCTTCCTTTGAAGACACATCTATATATAAATTGTTGGAGCTAAGAGGACCTTAGGAATCCATTCTAACTCATTTTTTTCAGATGGGGAAACCAAAGAAGCCAAATAAAACAAAACAACTAAATAATTAGAACCAGGAGTAGAATATAAGCCATACCTTTTGATTCTTACATGATTGCAAAAGTGATTCTCAAATTTGATGACCATCAAAATCACTTCAGAAGCTTGTTTTTCAAGAAAAAAATTATGAGAAAATATTTAATTCAGTAGATCTAGTGTGGGGCTGAGGAATTAGTATTTTTAAGGAATTCTTTGTGATTATAATCAGTCTCCTACTGTGTTGTACTTGTGAAATGGGTGATTACAAACCCTTTTACTATCTTTGTAGATTAATGTTTTTACAAAAGAAATATGGGTTGATTTTAAGCTAACAAAAAGACAACATCAGGGGAAAACATGGAAATTGATCATTTTTATGTATTTCCAGTAAGAGAGAATGGCATAGTTGTCCTGTTAGAAAAGAGCTTCTAGTACATTTCATGTCTCTAGCATGATTTCTAGCTAGATAATTAGAATGATTTATATTTGGGCGCCTGGGTGGCTCAGTTGGTTAAGCGACTGCCTTTGGCTCAGGTCATGATCCTGGAGTCCCTGGATTGAGTCCCGCATCGGGCTCCCTGCTTGGCAGGGAGTCTGCTTCTCCCTCTGACCCTCCTCCCTCTCATGCTCTCTGTCTCTCATTCTCTCTCTTGCAAATAAATAAATAAAATCTTAAAAAAAAAAAAAAAGAATGATTTATATTTGATAAATTCGTCAAATCAGATTTCACCAAAACCTAGTGAGGCTTTTTTGGCATTGCTAGAATTTAGGAGAATCTGCTGTGGAAAATTGTATAGAGGGAAATGTATTTAATTGAAGCCTAGGAAAATAAAAACTTCATTTAGAAAGGACCATAGGTTTCCAACTTATATCACTACATAGGAATGTATATATCTGTGAGTTATTCTCACAGCCATATTCTATGGTTTCCCCATGAATTGGTTTCACTCAGGAAAGATAATGAAGTTGTATGCTATAATGTTTAATTTTGGTATTGAGGTAAGCAACTTGGTAATCAGGATCAGGAAAATAGAGGTAATTTTCTCTACAAGCAAGATCTTCCTTTTAAAAATAATAAGTTATCAAGATACATAAATGTAGTTTTCCTATTTTACTTTCATGCAATATATAGATTTTTCTGTTTTCTTCCTCTGTGGTGGTTTCTTAGCCTAAAAATAATGCTTAATTAAATAAAGAACCAATATCAAGGCACAGGGCAGTTTTTTTATTTTCAAATGTAAATTGATTTTCCTGTTGTACTTGGAACATTGGTGGTATGTTTAATAAATGTTAGTTAATTAAATAATGAATATTCATATGCTTTTTAAATTTTTATTTTATTTTTGACTTGTGATTTGGCTCCTAATAAATTTTTCTCTAGGGAACATTTTTTTCTTCCTGACTAGCTTAATATCAGTTACCTACCCTACCATATTTTAAAGTGGCTTTTAGTTTTGTTGTTTCTTTTTTTTTAAGATTTTATTTTTAAGTACTCTCTACACCCAATGTGGGGCTTGAACTCACAACCCCAGTGCTCTCCTGACTGAGCCAGTCAGGTGCCCCAAAAGTAGCTTGTATTTAAACTGCTGATGTCTTTTGGGACGCCTGGGTGGCTCAGTCGGTTAAGCGGCTGCCTTCAGCTTGGGTCGTGATCCCAGGGTCCTGGGATCGAGTCCCGCATGAGCAGGGAGCCCGCTTCTCCCTCTCCCTCTGCTTGCTGTTCCCTCTGCTTGCTGTTCCCTCTGCTTGTGCTCTCTCTGTCAAATAAATAAAAATAAAAAATAAACTGCTGATTTCTGAAGTTGGGAAAAATAAACTGAGGAAATATCTTTGACTGTTTTGGTTCTATCATTGCTTTTCCTTTTGGTGCCAAAGAAAAAGCTGAATGCTGGCATGGGTTAACATCAAGGATCAAAGAAAAAAAAAAAATCTCATTTTCTTTTTGATAGTATGTTTTTGGAAACACTTTAATTTTCTCCAGGTCTCCAGATTTTAACCCTTAGGTGCTCTACAACTTCCATTTCCTAACTCAAGGCAAATTAAAGCTAAGGTCTCCCACATCCCCACTATGCCCCAATTAGCTATAGAGTCCAAACTCCCTAAAACAATTGTAGGGTTGCCCAAAGTTTCCTTGAAGCTTAAGCACTATCTGTCAGGATAGGTTTTGCTGTTTTTGTACTTTGTTTTGTTTTTTTTTTTTAAGTCCTTTCTCCACTGTCATGTGCTCTTCCAGTTTGCTGTTCCATCATCTTTCTGCTTTTCAAAGACATTACTCTACAGAAGATAGTCTGATTATTTTTCAAGGCTCTCTCCATCTGATCATCTAATTCTATCTGTTCATATGTCATGTCGCTCCCTCACTCTTTTAATAAGGGAATCTGAAATGCAGGGAGGTTGAGTAATTTGTTTCTGATCACAAAGCAAACTGAACCAGTTCAGTCACCAGAGCAATAGTAATCTGGTTGTCTGTTTCTAAAAGCATTGACATTTTACATGAACAGCCCATTTTTGGTTATTTCTTTCCATTATTTATTTTTCTCTTCTGGCCCTGCTCTGAGGATGGCTCCATCTCAAAGCACTAACTACACTATAGCAATAGAGGGCAGCATAAGCACCTAACACCCCCAAAGAAAGCTCATCCTGGCCAGAGAACCTGGGAAAATGTGGCCTAAAGAATGGGTGGACAGGGTGGGTGGGGGTTGCCAGGGAGAAGGGTTGGAATTCCTGTTAGCTTTTTCTTCCTCTTCTTTTAATGTCTTTTCCCCAAAGGCGGTCCCACGGGTGGCTAAAACTCTTAAGAAACCCCATCTTTAGAAGACCAGGAAAAAGGACCTTTGGTAGCAGGAAAGTGGGGGAAATCCTGGTGAGATGAGAGAACTGAAAAAGCATCTCCTATAAGTTCCAGGCTCACCCCTAAGCTGTGCCTTCACAGAACATATAAAACAGATAACGAAGGCTTTGAGAAGTAAAAACTACTGAACTATATAAGGTGTATATAGTCTTTATGTAGTTTATTATATATATGTATAGTTTATAACTAAACTATAAACCACTGCCTAAGTCCTAGGTCAATCCCTGACACATACATGCATTGGACAGACCCAAACCAACATAACAAAGGCTTTGAAAACTGAACTGATACTGGAACTTCTTCCCACAAAGAGTAAGGTAGACAGAACTGGTTCAATCTAATCAGGACAATTATCTGCTTTAAATTTAAAAAAAAGTCTCCAGGGGCACCTGGGTGGCTCAGTTGGTTAAGCGTCTGACTCTTGATTTCACTCAAATTGTGAGTTCAAGGCTTGCCTTGGCTGGTGCTGGGCATGGAACCTGTTTAAGATTCTCTGTCTCCCTCTCCCTCTGCCCCTCCCCACCCCCCTCAAAAAAAAGAAAAAGTGCAGAAGACCCAACTAAGGGAGGCCCAGACTCCCAACCCACAGAAACAGGAAAGGATAGGGTGAAGGGTTGGGGGGGGGGGTGGAGAATATGAGTATCTGTATACAAATATCTATCACTGGAGATGCCAATCACTGAGAAGGTTTTTTTAAAAAGGCTTCAGAAATAAACATGGGTTTGGATTCCAACTTCATTTACTAGTTGTGTTTCTGACTTAACTTTAGTCATATGTGAAAACTACTTAGGTAGTGATTATATGAATCATCTCGTTTTTATTTCTCCCAATAATCTTACAAGGAAAGTATGATTATTTTCCTTGTTTTATGACGATTCACATAATCATGGCACTTCACACAGTGCCTATCACAGAGTTAAGTATACAGTCACCCAGGCTCTAGTTACTTGCAATAGTCCTTTCCTGTTTCTAAGAATGACAGTTTTCCTCTAAGAAGAAGGGAGGGTTGCTTCCTCCTTCCCTAATGTTATGCTTATTCATTCATTTATCTATTCTACCAATATCCATCAGCTTCCACTTTGTGCCAGGCCCTAGGCCAGAAGACTAATTCAAGGACTTAGAAAAAAATGAACCAATTCCTTAAAAGAAATTACCAAAATTCACTCAAGAAAAAAATAGATAACCTGAATTATCCTACATCTATTAAAGAAATTGAATTCATAGTTAAAAACCTTCAGTAAAGAAATCTTCAGGCCCATATGGCTCATTGGGTGAATTCTACCAAGTATTGAAGTAAGAAAAAAATACCAATTCTACACATATTTTCCAGACCACAGAAGAAGAAGGAATGCTTCCCACCTCATTTTTTGATGGCAGCATTACATTAATACCAAAACTAGACAAAAGGAAACTTTCTCAGTCTGATAAGTCATCTTTTTAAAACCTACAGCCAACATTATACTTACTAGTGAAAGATGAAATGTTTTGTCCTTTAAAACCGGAAGCAAGGAATGCCTGGGTGGCTCAGTTGGTTAAGTGTCTGCCTTCCGTTCAGGTCATGATCCCAGGGTCCTGGGATCGAGTCCTTCATCAAGCTCCCTGCTCAGTGGGGAGCCTGCCTCTCCCCCTGCTTGTGCTTGCTATCTCTCTTTCTCTCTGACAAATAAATAAAATCTTTAAAAAAAAAAGAAAATTACAAGGAATCTAAAAAAAAAGCTTTTAGAAATGAATAAAAGTCTAGCAAATGGAATCTTAGAATTACAAGATCAATATATAAAAAGTGTATTTCTATATATTACCAATAAATAATTGGAATCCAAAATGTTAAAAACTACCATTTATAATAGCACCAAAAAGTTAAATCGTTAGGTATTAATCTAACAAAATATGTGTAGGATCTGTATGCTGAAAATTATAAAGAACTGTAAAAGAAATTAAAAAAAAAAACCTAAATAACTGGAAGGATATATTATTGATGAATTGGAAGATAATATTGTCAAGATGTCAGTTCTCCCTGAACTCCTCTAAAGCTTCAGCAAAATCCAAATCAAAACTCTGGAGGATTTTTCTGTAAGTACCATGCTGATTCTAAAACTTACACTGAAAGGCAGAGAAACTAGATTGGTCCAAACAATTTTGACAAGAAGAACAAAGTTGGATTTATATTTTCTGATTTCAAGAACTACTATAAAGCTACAGTAATCAAGATAGCATGGTATTGGCAAAAGGGTAAGAACAGATATCAATGGAAATCGATCCACAAAAATACGGTCAATTGATTATTTTTTTTCTAAGATTTTATTTATTTTGAGAGAGAGAGCACATGAGAGGGGGGAGGGTCAGATGGAGAAGCAGACTCCCTGCTGAGCAGGGAGCCCGATGCGGAACTCAATCCCGGGACTCCAGGATCATGACCTGAGCCGAAGGCAGTCACTTAACCAACTGAGCCACCCAGGCGCCCCAAAGGCTATTTAAATGAAGAAAAGATTATCTTTTTTTAACTAACGGTGCTCAAACAATTATATACCTAAATGCAAATAAAATGAATTCTGCCCTTAAAATTAATTCCAAGTAGGTCATAGACCTAATGTAAAACATAAAACTATGACACTTATAGAAGAAAACCAGGGAGAAAAATCTTTGTGATCTTAGGTTAGGCAAAGAGTTCTCAGATACAACACCAAAAGTACAATCTATATACAGAAGCAAAAATTGATAATTTTTACTTCACTAAAATTTAAAACTTAAGCTTTGCAAAAGATACTATTAAAAGAATGAAAAAAAATATTTGCAAATTATATCTGACAATATCTGAATATGCACTGAATTATCAAATTTCAATCATAAAAAAACAAAAAACAAACAAAAATGTGGGCAGAAGGTTTAAACAGATATTTTACCAAATTATATGAATGTCAAAGAGCACATGAAAAAATGTTCAACATAATTAATCTTGAGGGAAATGCATATTAAAACCACAGAGATACCATTAGAGTAACTTTTTTAAAAACGTGACAATACCAATGGGGTGTGGCTGGCTCAGTTGGTAGAGCCTGCAACTCTTGATCTCAGGGTCATGAGTTCAAGCCCCATGTGTGGTGTAGAGTTTACTCAAAATTAAAGGAAAAAAAAATTTAATGACAATACCAAGTGCTGATGAGGATGCAACTACAACTCCCCAGCATCAATGGCACATGTGCAGAAAGGTAGAACTGCTCGTGAAGAGAGTTTGGCAGTTTCTTATAAAGTTAGATGGATTCTTTCCATATCACCCAATATCTCATTCCTAGATATTTTACCCAAGTGAAATGAAGACATGTTTACACAAAATCTGCATATGAATATTAATATAGTTCAGTAAGTAATTGCTAAAAACTGGAAACAACCCTAATACAGTTTGTTGGATGGATAAACAAACTAGTTCTTCCATACCGTGAAATACTATTCAGCAATAAAAAAAGAACAAGCTAGGGGCGCCTGGGTGGCTCAGTCGGTTAAGCGGCTGCCTTCAGCTCAGGTCATGATCCCAGGGTCCTGGGATCGAGCCCCATGTCAGGCTCAATAGAGCGTCTGCTTCTCCCACTCCCTCTGCCTGCCTCTCTGCCTACTTGTGCTCTCTCTCTATCTCTCTGTCAAATAAATAAAATCTTTGGGGAAAAAAAAGCTAGTAATACACATATTTGTGTGAATCTAGACATGATGAATGAAAGTAATCAGCCTCAAAAGTTCTCAATACTGTGATTCCATTTATATGACATTTTGGAAAATGCAAAACTATAGAAATGGAAAAAACATCAGTAGTTGCCAGGGATTATGGGTGAGAAGAGGGGTTGACTACAAAGAAAGAACATTAGGGCATTTTTTTGAGGTGATGGAACTTTCTGAATCTTGATTCTGGTGGTGGTTGTCAAAACTCATTGGACTGTATACCAAGAAAAGAGTGAGTTTTATTGCATGTAAGTTAAATTTTTTAAAAAAGAAGTATAGCCCTTGTACATAAGACACATCACACTTAGATTTATTCAATTCACAGTTTCTCCTATACTAAAAGCTCAAACAGGGCCATACTTGATCCTTAACACTAAGAATTTCTAGCCCAAGGACTTGAGGTTTCCTTCTCCTTTTAACGGCTCTGAGATCTCATGTAAGAGAGCCTGAGCTAACTCCTCAAGTATTAGAGAATAAGTGAGGAGAGTGGTTCAGCCAGCTCCAGCTGGCCGCCAGCGCCAGATGTGTGAATGAGGCCAACTTGAAACATACAGCCCCAGTCAGGCCATCAGCTGGTTAGTCGTGTAAGTGACAGCAAGTGAGACTAGCAGAACTGCCCAACTGAATCCAATCCAAATTGCCAATGCACAGAATCATGAGCAAATAAAATAGTTGTTGATTTAACTACCATGTTTTGGGGTGGTTTGTTACACAGCATTAGATAACTGACATGAAGCAAATTATATCAGATTCACCATCACCCTAAACATTTTTTTTTAATTTTAGAGGTGTTACAGGAAATCCTTTGGTCTCTGGAAAAAAAAAAATTATATCAATAGTTACTTCATATATTAATAATCATATTAAGTAATAGTTAATAGATTTCTATAAATGGTGTTTTCCTGCATTAAGCCTGTGTAATATATTATTCTGGCTATATCTGTAGTAATGTCTTCATCCCTTGTAGTTATATTTTAAGAGAGATGTTCAGAAATTAGTATATAGAAAAGGTCAAAGATGTGATAAGAGGGCTGAAGGAACCAATAACTTACAGAGGACAGAGACTAAAGCGGGGGGACGGGGGGGGCATTGTGGCTGCTTTTATATATTTGATGGGCTTTTTAAAACTCTAGTTGTTCCAAAGCCAGAAATGGATTAATATATAGAAGTTAAAGGAAGAAATATTTCAGACTCACTATTAAGGAAGAATTCTCTAAGATGAGCACTGATAGAAGTGAAAAACCAAAAACCAGTGAGGCGACCATCATTAGGAATTTTCAAACAAGCTGATTGGTCACATCTTAGAGATGTCTTCTGTACTCAGTGTGCAGGTGATTCCTGTATAGAGTGAGATACTGTACTAGACAATTTCCCTGAAGTTCCTTCAGACTGAGTTTCTTTATTTGGCATCACAAGATTCATAACTATGTTTTCAACCTTGGACGTTTAAAGTTGCTGGCTTTTTAAACTTAGTCAGACTTTTCAGATATGCCCTGATGCAGGTAGCCAAACAAAGTTGTTTTACCTCATAATCTGTAGGAATGGGGACTTATTTTGTTATCTTAACACTTAGACTTCTGACTTTATGATAGAATAAGCCTCTCTCTCAAGTCATCTACTGCCTAATGGCCAATTCCCATAGTCTCTTTTTAATCTTCATCCATTGTAATCTGACTAGAGCATCTGATACTGTTGACAGATCATACTTTTAAAACCCCTGTTTGGTTTCCATGACTCTATACGAGTATGGTTTTCATCTTCTCTGAACTTGTTTGACAAAGCCAAGTAGAGGGGTGCCTGGATGGCTCAATCAGTTAAGTGTCTGCCTTCAGCTCAGGTCATGATCCCAAGGTCCTGGGATCGAGCCCCATAATCGGGCTCCCTGTTCAGAGGGAAGCCTGCTTCTCCCTCTCCCTCTGCCTGCCACTCCCCGTGCTTGTGCTCTCTCTCTCTCTCTCATTCTCTGTCAAATAAATAAAAAATCTTAAAAAAAAAAAAGCCCAAGTAGAATGATGATGAAATTAGTAGTCACAATACATGCCTTCCGGCTTTTCTTTCTCTAGAATGGACCAGTACTCATCCACCAGAATATATTGGTACTCCCTTATTTTCACAGGGTTAGTGACCAAATGACTTACAAATAGATAAACTTAAAAGCTGAACTACATTCCTACCTGGTTGGTATTACAAATCATATATGGGGGGCGGGGGGAGGGGTTGTTGTTTTGTTTTGTCTTCCTTAATACAGCAATGAAGTGAAGAACATACCAAGGGTTTCATCAGTTGAATATATAAATGGTCGTAAATTTCCTCGAGTCTCCTTCATGAAATAATCAATGACACTGAAAAGGTTTGGGAGTGTTACCTGTACAAAGAGAGTGAGAGAAGGCTCAGTGTCATCCATGTGAAGAGAGAGTAAAAGAAAGCTCAGGGGAAATTTAATGATTACTGTGAATTTCCTGATCTCTAGTAAAACATGTCAGTACTTCACTTCAATGAGGTACTGAATGGCCAATGTTTCCTACCCATGCATTTTTTTTCTCTTTTATAATATCTAATTCCCTGTTGAGAAATTTCCGCCTCCCCATGGGATACATTTTGGTGGACAGTAATTAGGTACTCTGCTCTTCCCTAGTTATTGTATGAGAATGTGACTCAGGTTAGGCCAGAAAATTCTCCCTTCCTGAAGTTTGAACTTGAGTAGAGGAACAAGGAAGGATAGCAGATTCCTGATCAGATGGTTCTTACTACAGTTGACCCTTGAACAACAGGGTTTAGGGATGCCAGCCCCCATGCACTCAAAAATCCATGTTATAACTTTTGACTCCTCCCAAAATGAAACACTAATAGCCTACTGTTGACCAGAAGCCTTACCAATAACATGATTAGTTGATTAACACATACTTAGTATGTTCTACATATTATATACTATATTCTTACAATAAAGTAAGCCAGAGAAAAGGAAATGTTATTAAGAAAAATACATTTAGCAGCACTGTTCTGTATTTATCAAAAAAAAAAATCCACATGTAAGTGGACCCATGCAGTTCCAACCCATGTTGTTCAAGGGTCAACTGTTCCTAGTCCCTGGAGGTGCTCCAGCTTTCCAGTCATTTTATGTGCTTCGTATGTTCTTAAATCTGTCTTTGCTTAAGTTAGTTATTTGGTTTCTTTTGTTTGAAATCGAAGAACCCTTAAAGCCAGAGAATTTAGCATTTTAATATCTCCCTTTGACAGGATAATTTACTTGGCCAAGAGTAGCTGAAATGGGTTGCCACCCCCAAACCATATTTTTATACAAGTAAAATCAGGTTAAACCTGAATATCCCTGGAATTCATAAAATGGCAAGCTGGTTGATGGGTAGGGTAGGGGAGCGTGAAAGGTGAAAGAACAATCCAGGCTGTTAGCTTTCCTTACATTGAGGACTATTCGGGCTAATTACAGATAAACGAGCCCCAGTTTACTAGTCACAGAGGCACATTCTTCTTCCCTGACCTTTGCTTCCAGTCAGTTGGTTATTTAGGTTATCCTTCAGCAATCTAGTTGTTTGTTTCCTTCATTAGAATTTTTGAAAAAGCCCCTGCAGGCATGGACATGAGAGCTGAGAAGCTCTGGGAAGCATTTATGGCAAAGATGAAAGTGGGGTGTATGAGTCAGCAGCTTCCCTCCTCTTGCAAAGGTCACTACTGCATTCTAAGAAGTAGGGTCTAAACCTAAAAACTTCAGGCACTCCTGCGTGGCTCAGTTGGTTGAGTGTCTGCCTTCAGCTCAGGTCATGATCCCAGGGTCCTGGGATGAATCCCATATCAGTCTCCTTGCTCAGCAGGGAGCCTGCTTTCTCCCTCTGCCTGCCACTCCCCACCTGCTTGTGTGCTCTCGCTCTCTCTGTCCCTCTCTCTCTGACAAATAAAATCTTTAAAAAAAATAAAAAATAAACATAAAAATTCAACCATACTGCCCCTTTCTCTATTTGATCAACACAGTGGGCTTGGAGAGTCAGAGGCACTAAGAGCTCAATTTTAGAGATGTTAAAATAAATATCTTAAGACTCATCAGTTCCATTTATGTGATATCACTTCCCTGGTCCAATCTTCCCACCACTGCAGCTTAAGATCACACAGCTATATTCCCTTTTTCTGGCACCTGGACCATAGCTCACATCACTACATTGTCATTGGTTGAGATGAGTGTAAATACCAGTTTTCCCTGTATAATAGGCATTCCCTCAGGGTAATGGTGAAGATTAAGTGATATATGTAAGGTACTTAGCTCTCTGCCTAATACAGTGACCTAGTGATTATATTGTATCACTAGCCCCATGGTAAGTTGACTGGGATGGGAGAGGGGTTGCAGACCAGGAAGAAACCATTTCTTCATGATTATATTGCTATTATGAGGGGGATTTCTGAACTTCTGCATGACGGGTATTAGAGGATTAGGCATTCACATATTTTTTTTTTCCCATTAGAAATAAGCACATTGTGGGGCGCCTGGTGGCTCAGTCGTTAAGCGTCTGCCTTTGGCTCAGGTCATGATCCCAGGTCCTGGGATCAAGCCCCGCATCGGGCTCCCTGCTCTGCGGGAGGCCTGCTTCTCCTTCTCCCACTCCCCCTGCTTGTGCTCCCTCTCTCGCGGTCTCTCTCTGTGTCAAATAAATAAATAAAATCTTTAAAAAAAAAAAAAAGAAAGAAGCACACTGAAATATGTATCATTGGTGGATG
This sequence comes from Neomonachus schauinslandi, assembly GCF_002201575.2. Classification (NCBI taxonomy): domain Eukaryota; kingdom Metazoa; phylum Chordata; class Mammalia; order Carnivora; family Phocidae; genus Neomonachus; species Neomonachus schauinslandi. Next base: position 149,203,239 of record NC_058404.1, read on the forward strand.
TAAAACAGATGATTAGGAAAAAAATCTTCCCTCACTGAAATAATCGTATTAATAAGGATTACAGAGAAACAAAAGTAGAATTGTTAGCAGATTATCTTCTACTAGAAGTGCCTCCTCATCCACCTGCTCTTTTATCTCGCTTCTCACCCTGGATATCTGCCACTTTCGGGTCTCCTTCACCTGGCTGTTTTTCACCAGGACTATGTTCCTAGGCAAGGGGTCTACTTTTCCACCTTTCTTTCAATTCTGTAAGGTAGATTTGGGAAAAATCAGGAGAAAATTCATCAAAAACAGGAAATAGCTACTTACAGGTTTTTCCAGTTCAATAGTGTAGTTTTTTCCTACACTTATCACTTTGTAGTGCTTGATTCTTGGCATACTAAAATAAAAAAAAAAAAAAGGTTAATCTTCATTTGAATATACTATTGGATCAAATCAAACTAAAGTGAATATAAAATATCTCCCCTACAGTAAAACCTATGTTCCCATTTCAGTAGTTAGGCAAAAAAAAAAAAGTGGGGGGGAATGGTGGTTTTCTTTTATTTACCCGGTTCTCTATGTCTGTTTTTGGAGGGGTTATACATTAGGGATATAGGAAACTGAGTCATTGAGTGGGTGATTGGATAACAGGAAAAAATGAATCAAGAACTGAAAATCTTTCAGGCAGAAATTATTTTTTAATGCCAGTAATTTACAAAGCAGGCAACATTATAAAATCCTGTGTAGGTACATAGAAATCAGATTTTTGTTCTCTGGATTAAAAGGGAAGTAGAATACTTTCTACTCTACCTCATCACTATTCCTATCAGAAATCCCTGAACGGCTTTTCTTCCCGCTAGTTCATTGCCCACCTTGGATATCTGCTAACTTCACAGCTGACTTAGAGGTAATAGAAAATGCTCAGTGAGAATGTAAACACAGTAGATGAACCGTAATGTCTTCCTCTTCTATGGTCACATAGCGTTCTAAATTATTACCACCCTAAACACATGGTATTTTATTGACTAGAATTGCGTAAGAACAAGAAGCACGATCTATTCACCTTTGTCTTCCAGCATTAGGCACAAAATATTTATGAAACTGAATTTTTAAAATATTACAAGCCCATCTTATAGTGCTATTTGCTATAATTAATTTATACTGAGAGCAGAAGTCAGTAGGTTTGCCTTGAATTCCTTTGATTCATGTGACAACAGTGTCTAATGTTGAAAAGTTAAAAGCATTTATTACACTGCCATTTGCTTGAAAGAGAAACTAATTCAACATCTGTCCAATTTACAGAAGCAGTCTAAAGCTATCAAGTTAAGTTTGTTGGCAGGGCCTTCCACCTTCTTTTTTATCACCCGTCTCTCCATTTCTAGATCCCATTCCTTTAGGACTGAACTACACTTCTTTTCAAGGGACTTTTTCCTCATCTACCACTCTATCCCAATATTCTCTCAATTGAGTATCATTGGAAAACTGCTAATAATTTTATTCCAGTGGCTTATTCTAGAACTTTACTTTTAAAACATGGGATAAAACCTAACTAACTCTCTCCCCTCCTAAAAAAAAATAAAAAATAAAAAGTATTCTTTATTGCTGATCTTCCAGGAATCACTAGCAGACTGGTGAAGGAAACATTTTTGGACAAAAGTCTTACAAGTACCTTCTTTTGGGGTGGTTGGCTCTGGCTTTATTTTTATCCCTACATGAAAAGACTTTTATAATCATATAGCTACTTTTGAAAACTCACCCATTCCAATTAGAATTCCTGTATTCCTACGAAATAAATGATTATTATTCCTTGGAAGACTGATAGAAAACTTGAAGGGCATGATCTTTATAACCAGAAAGATTGAGGTTCAAATTCTGGTTCTACGTGTAAGTTCTCAGCCTTCATTTCTTCATCTATAAAATGGAGATGGGGGCGCCTGGGTGGCTCAGTCGGTTAAGCGACTGCCTTCGGCTCAGGTCATGATCCCGGAGTCCCGGGATCGAGTCCCGCGTCGGGCTCCCTGCTCGGCGGGGAGCCTGCTTCTCCCTCTGACCCTCCCTCCTCTCATGTACTCTCTCTCTCTCTCATTCTCACTCTCTCAAATAAATAAATCTTTAAAAAAAAAAAAATGGAGATGGTAATCCCATTCCTCATAGGGTTGTTGTGAATTAATGTCTGAAAAGTCCTTAGTACAGTGTCTTGCACATTTAGACACATAGCAAATTATAACTGTTTTTATTACGTTTTAAGTATATCATTTTAACTTAGTCGTTTCTGCAAGGCTCAGCTGCTTCATTTGTAAAACATGGAAAAAACAGTCTCAGTTTTTACTGTGGCTGAAGGAAATGCTTGTCAAGCACCCAACACAGCACTCACAAATGGTACCCTGGAAGAGGTGACAGTGATGGTTGTTAGTAACAGCTGTTATATCATCATCATCATTATTCATGACAAAGCTGTGGGAGGAAAAGCAGCAAAGATTAACAGAGTCTCTTGGAACGTTTGACTAAAAGGACTAAGTTCTGAAGCAGAAAGTAAGGTAGAAAAAAAAAATTCCATTGAAGTCTCTTAGGCTTTGAATCTCATTTTACACCTTTGTTTTCCTTTCATATTTTGTTTTGTTTTTCCCAAGAAATATAGAGGAAAAAATGAGGTTGATAAAATTTGCTATATTGAGGTTTCCTGATTATGACCTCAAAAAAGAAGTAACCTGTCTTTTAACAAGTGTGTGGCCTTAAATGTGATATAAATACTTGTTTTTAGCTTCTGACCCACACTTTTGCAAAGGAATTAATTTGGGGTCAATATTTTCTACTGTTTCCTTGACTAATGGCTTTCCAGAGTGTATATACTACTAGCTTGCCATGTAGTCATAACAGCTTTTTTTTATTTGAAGATTTTATTTATTTATTTGACAGAGAGAGAGACAACAGGAGAGGGAACACAAGCAGGGGCATTGGGAGAGAGAGAAGCAGGCTTCCTGCTGAAGCAGAGAGCCCGGTGCGGCGCTCGATCCCAGGACCCTGGGATCATGACCTGAGCTGAAGGCAGACGCTTAACGACTGAGCCACCCAGGCACCCCTAGTCGTAACAACTTTAAGAAAACAAAGCCAAACCACTAAGTTTGTTGTAGGAATAGCTCTGTCTTAGGAATTCACACAGCACTGGGTTGGGTAAAGTGGGATATTTTACATCGAGAGAGGGTCACCTGATAATTGGGCACTGAATGACTTTTGCTTCTTCCCAAGAACTACTATCTTCCCTCCTACAGCTGATTTGTTAACTGATGGAGATAATTTTACTTTCAAGCACTGCTTTGTAAACTAGCCTGTCCTTTTCAGCTAGTATTTTGCCAGACCCACATAAACTTTCATGGCTGCACATTTCTCCTACAACCTGTAAGAGAATGAATTGGTTCTGTGGGTTGTTATCCACCTGTGTTCAGGTGCTTCCTAATCGTCTAGATTTTTTGCCAAAGTCTTTACATTAAGCACTACAGTCTAACAAGCTAACATTCTCCTACTCTCTACAACAGCTACCCTTTCTGTTAAACAGAAGATATGAAATCTAGGCCTTCTAAAAGTTCTATTTTGAGGCATTAGACAACACATATAACAATCCCTAACATCATAGATATATCTGGCTCATAAAGAAAATTGGTGCAACAGCAGTTAAAATTTTTCTTATCCATTTCCAACCATAAACTATTCCCCAGAGCCTAAATGAGCATATTGCCGCTCTAGCATTAGAACGTGCTAGTTTGACCATTCCCCTCACTCTGCTTTCTAAATATGCACTTTCGGGGAGAGGAGGATTAGTTTTATGACATGTTATGTTTTTAGGACCACCAGCTGTACAAAAGCATGAATTTCTATGTGAATTCAAACTGGAAGTGATTTTACTAAAATTAGAATTATAGAAGTTTGATATGAATTCCTTTGCCAGACTCTTAGGAGTTTAAATATAGCTTAAATACAGTAGAGATATAAGTAAAAACTACGATGTTCAATTCATATTCTAAGTATAGAAGCTCATTGTGTTCGGTCACAAACCACATCTTCAGCAGAAAACACTGTTATTTCTGATAGCTCAACGTTTACAGAAAATACAGTGCAAAAGCTGGGCTAATTTAGACCATCTTAAAAAGATCAGGTTGCTATTGTGCAGAAAATAATGTGGTCTATAAAGAGCCATTAGGTCTCGGGGACTTTGTTCATTTCATTCAGAATAATAATGCAGGGTTCACAGGCTAATGGGTCAAACACTCAATCCAACCAAGAAAAGAATAAAATGAAGGAAAAAAAGCTAATCACTCTCTTGTGTGATTTAGCTTTCCAGCAGTTAAATTTCTTTTTAAAACAAAATCTGAGAAATAGATTTTAATTCAGTTTTATGTGCTCTTAATTTTTAAAGGCATACTCAATGCAATTTCCTAAATGCTGAAAAAGGATAAGCTCCTTGACCAGGATGTACTCAACAGAAAAATTCACTTTTCTCCCAGGGCTTCTTCTAAGCTCACTTATATGTAACGGCAGTCACAATTTTTATTTCTTTTGGATTTGTTTCAAAAGAGCTAATTGAATTATAAATCAGATAAATTAAAATTGAGTAATCTGTGATATTCTACCATATTAGTTGAAAATGCATTAACTCCAAATGTCAGCCCTTAAAATAGAAAATAATGAAACAACAAGAAGGTTAAGTTGACATAGGTATTCATTGTGGAAAATCACACACACACACTCACACACAGAGCTCTCTCCCTTCACACACAGAACCAGGACCTGATCTACCTCTAACATTCTTGCTATCCATTCAGGGCACATGACAAGTTTCTGTTTATATGGAGTAATTGGCAAGTGATGAAGCTTGTTGGACCATGGCTCATTGTAATTATTTTATTTTTACTGCCTTTACTCACTGTCAGTGTCTTCATATTTAATATATTTAGAATTATTGATATTTATAGTGGACTGACTGGTAAATAGATGCATTGATAGATATGTTTCAGCTAAAATAATTAATGGAATATTATCCCCAGAAAGAATAGCAAATTCAAGACTCAAAGTTCTGCTTATGCTTTTATATGAAAGATAATTACTTATTGAACTTTTTCATTTAGGACAAAACCTGTATTTTAATTTCATTATCATTTGTCAAAGTGTTAACTAACCTGGAGTGCTTATTTATTGAAATGCAAGATTTCATAGACTCAGAGCTGGAGTGGACCTTAGCAGATCCAACCACCTTAGCTACATGGAAAAATCAACTTTTGCATGTAAGTATTACTGACTTTATCAAAGGTAAGCCATTTTACCAGAAAGAAATTCTTAACCTTGACAAGAGGCTCCAAGGGCTCCTTTATATAGATGTCAGATTATGTCACTTCTTCATGCATCACAGTCCAGTGGCCTCTCATGTCATTCAGAGTATATAACCTTGTCCCTTAGTGACCTGTAGGGCTCAGAGTGATCAGTCCCTCCCCCCACCTCTGGAATTTCACTTAACACTGTTTGCTTGCTCACTGTATTGCAATCACAGAGGGCTCTTTTTTGTTTTGAACAAACTGAGCCTTCTCCTGCCTCTGGGAATATGCACTTAGCCTGGAACGCTCTTGTCCTAGATATTGGCTTGGTTTGTCCCCTCCCTTCCTTCAGGGCACTACTTAAATGTTAGCTAATGAAGTAGGCCTTCCCTGACCACTCTATATTAAAACAACAGAATCAGAAAATGTTTCTCTGAACATCATCTCTGAGTGTTCCCATCTCCCTCATCCTATTTACTTTTGTCCATAGACCTTAACTACTATATATATGATTTTTTAGTTATGTATTTATTTACAGTCCATGTTGCCTTACAAGAATGTGAACTCCTTAAACCAGGGATGTTGTTTTGTTCAATAAAGATATGTGAAACGAATGAATGAATAAGAAAACTATACCCAGGATCAAAGTAATTTGCCCATTCTTCTTTTTGCCTATTGCAAATATTAGCCTTGGCTCTGCTTCTGAAACATTCTCTCCCTATTCTTGTATTTATATTTTTAGCCCCAACAGAAGACGTAGCAGGTGATGATCTTGTGTGACTTTGCTTTTTAAAGTGATACCATGCTTTTAACAATACCATACTTTTTTAATTAAACATACTCTATCTCCTGCCGGATAGTGATGGAGTAGCTTTTACTATCACTACCAGGTCTCAGGATCATATTTCCCAAAGAAGGGTTCTTCTCAAGCATCTCAGTTGCTTCTTTCCGGGACACAGTATAAAAACATCTACAGAGGTGAGACAAAAAACAGGATTTTTTTTTTAACTGATGAAGATCATAACTTGAAAAAATGCTACCAAAGTAACTCTAAGAGCTGCAGTTATTAACTTTTCTTAATTCCCAGCTTTCTTATTACAGTTACAGTGATACAATTACTGTTATTACAATTACAATTACTGCCACTATTAAATACACTTTATGCTTAAGGCCTTCCCTCTCTCATTCCCTCCAAACCTCTTTCTTTAACCAAAAAGACCTGAAAAGTTAATCTGTCAGCATGTAATCACCAGTATCATCTGAAAATCTAAGATAAGAATTAATAGTGTATCCCCAGCTCATAATCTCAGTTTATAATAAGCTCTTGGATAAATAACATTTGTTGGTGGTTTCTCTTCAGGGACACAAAGCATTTCTTTATATGCTTCTCTTGTATGGTCTGTTTTAAATAACTGGTATTTAAGGGTGTGTCTGAATTCACTCCTTTGGGTATAATATAGCTTTCTAACGGCATTGGTGCTATTTTTATGTGTAACATTTTTAAGAAAGCACTTCCCATCTTTATAGTAAATATTGTCGCCAATGAGAAGTCTGTTTTTGTTTTTTTTTTAAGATTTTTATTTATTTATTTGACAGAGAGCGAGAGAGGGAACACAAGCAGGGGGAGTGGGAGAGGGAGAAGCAGGCTTCCCGCTGAGCAGGGAGCCCTGTGCGCGGCTCGATTCCAGGAACCTGGGATCATTACCTGAGCTGAAGGCAGATGCTTAACGACTGAGCCACCCAGGCGCCCCAGAAAGTCTGCTTTATCAACAGAGAAAAATCTGGCGGGATATGCAATACCCCGAAATGTTAACAGTGAATATCTCTGGTTGGACAAAGAAGGATTTAATATTCTTTTTATCTATCTGTAATAAATATATATTACTTGTTTTATTGAGCAAAAAAGAAAAAGAAGCAGTCTTTGTGACTTTTAACCCATCAGTCCATCAGATGTCCCTGGTTTCAGCCAAGAGTGATGGTAAGCAGGTTTCAGCAATTGTGGTACAGCTAGACTCTGCGTGAGAACCTGATGTCACGGGTGGTACCCAGACAGGTTTCCCCGACAAGAAGACCACGTTTCCAGGAGGAAAGACTTCACCATCTTAGTCACACTTTCCAGTAATGGAAGAGCAAAAAATAAAGGTGTTGCTGAATTCACCCTGTCTGTGCCTCTTCATTTCCCCAATACCACCTTACACACTTTACACAGGGCCTTCCTCAAGTACAAACTCAATGACCACTCACTGACGGGACAACTGAATAGAAAATTCAGATACTTAAAATTCTTTGGTGTAATTTTCTGACAGAAAATCAGTCCATCATGGATTTGCATGGTGAAAAAAAAAAAACAAACATTCTTTCTACATAGCAGTTTTTATTTAGGCTTGAGCTTTGGAAAGAATATCTATTTGGTCTGAAGGTGTGGGTGGAAGGGGGTTTCCTGTGTGGTAAGAGGGTTGGTTCAAACCTGCATTTTGCATTTTGTTGATCATGACACAGAAGAGGAACTGTGGCATCAACTCAGAGATCTAATGTGACAGCTTACTGTCCCTGCTTTAATGAGGTCAGGGGCTCACTGTCTGATAACTGGAGATTAATATTAACAACCTAGTAACAAACCCCGGAGTTCGGGGTGCACTTACGCTGGCATAGGACTCAGTACATCTGCATAATCTTCAATCGGTTCCTTCTCCTTTTCCATAGCTGAGCTCGGGGTCCGTTCTATCTCAATCCTCCTTTTTTTCTCTCTCTCTAGGACTTCATGCAGTCGAATTACTTGCCCAGGGAGGAGGGACACGTGTAGGGGAACTGACAGCTGAAACCAATGAAAGCAGTAGGCAAACAAGAAAGACAGCCGAATGACTAACTGGTGTTAGCAACAAGGAGACCGCTGTGGTCCTCAGGGGCGCCACTTACCTGACACAGGTGGATGGATAGAATCATGAATAGAGGATCTTGGTATCTTAAAACTGCCTCCCAACCAACCAAACAGCTTTAACCTGTGCACGGTGCCCAACCTTCCGACAAGTGTTCCTTTCAACCTGGCACACAGCAAAGTATACCTACCTTGCACTACAAGCTAATTCGAGTAACAAACCTCTCACTGTTCATGCTGAGTTCACTCGTTCTTGCTGCCAGGGAAGTCCCAGAGCACCTGCAAGGTGCCCTGCTCTCCCACAGCTAACCTGGAATTAGCTCCCCCAGCCATACGACAACATGGAGTTGAGATGAACTGTTCATTAGATGACTGGGAATTGGTAGAGGTCCATATTCCAGTTTATTTGTGTGTATATTTCAAACTGACATTCACACATTAGGATTACTATACTGCTCTACTTCGTTTTGTTTTGACCTTTTTTAGAGATGTATTTTGGATTGAGCAACCTATGCCCTCCTGATATTCATACCTCTGATATACATCTCCTTATGGCCTATTTACATGTTCTTATTAATTCCTATTGTTTCTCTCTTACACATTGCATATATATGACATTTGAAATAAAAACATAATAAGGGTATGCAATCAAAAAGTTATTCCTCTGGATAACTAAACTAATAATCACTTCAGTTATTTCCTTATATACCAATCCAGAAACAAATAATAGAATGAGGTGAAACTAATGAAAAAGCTACGGCTTGGGGCGCTTGGGTGGCTCAGATGGTTAAGCATCTGCCTTCGGCTCAGGTCATGATCCCAGGGTCCTGGGATCGAGTCCCACATCGGGCTCCCGGCTCAGCGGGGAGTCTGCTTCTCCCTCTGACCCTCTCCCCTCTCATGCTGTTTCTCTCTCGCTCGCTCTCTAAAAAATAAATAAAATCTTTAAAAAAAAAAAAAGCTACGGCTTATTAATTGCCTATTATGTCCCAAGCATTGTGCTATCCCAAATCCTCACAGCAATACTATATTATAGGTAATGTTATTCCTACTCTACAAGTAGGGGAAAAAAAAAAAAAAGGTTCAGAAAGATTAACTAGCCCAGGATCACACAGCTAGAAAGTGGTAGACTCAACCTCCAGTTTATTTAATTCAAAAGCAAAGTCTCTGCTCTTTCGACTACAGTCTGTGCTTCTCAAACTTCTGGTAAAATTCTAACAACAGCATGGTGGGAATATACACGGAGTGTTCAGGGAACATGGTAAAAACCAACATTTACAGAGCACAAAATTTAAGACAACTTTTCTTCTCTCAGAAATTCACATGAATTTTATTTTGTATTCTGAATATACTTACGTACATGTTAATATGAAAACAATGCTTTTTATCCTTACCTCAAAGAAAAAAACTAAAAACAGATTTTTTATGCCAAAACATCAAGTATAATTAGTGTGCCAGGAAGAGGCACCCCAAGGTTTTCCAGTGGCTTTAGTGTTCTCCTTGATAACCTTACTCACATTCCCTTGGGGGACTTGGATCCCAATGTAAGAAGTGCCATGCCACACAATGATGCTTTTCCACAACACCGAAGCAGTTTCCCAAAAAGTTTCTTCCGCTTCACAAGGCAACATGTCTTTCACATCTTTAACTGGCCCCCTTTTCTAGCCTCCTATGACTTCCCTGCACGGTAGCCGAGCCTCCAACTTTTACTTGTTATTGGCTGATATAAAGAACCAGCATCCATCATCTCGGTAAAGTGCACTGCGTATTTCATATGACTGCAAAGCCTTCACTTAGGAGCTAGCATTGGACAGACTCTGTATTTAACTGACTGTAATAAACATAGAAAGTTTTCTTCTCTAAAGGTATTAGAGAACATGGTTCTTCTTTGGGGGCTGGCTCTCAAAGTCCCTCATGTTTATGACAGTTATTGCAATAGCTTCATTTAAAATAATGGTGGAGATCCTGCTGCAACAGTTAAATGTAAGCAGTTTTGGTCTTAACTATTTGTCTCTGATAAGATGCCACAGAGTTGAACATGTAAGCATAGCTTTGTCTTAAGACTCACTAAGCAAATGTTTGAAGGTGAATTTTCATTTTGATTGGCTCTCTGTTATATTGTTTGTTATTCACGAAATTCATCTCTTAGCATTTTATAAATACGTATTAAATGAATAAGAAAGTAATTGGAAAATAGTTTAGAAGATGCTATGTAAGCTATAGAAATCAGCGTAACAAAGGACCACGGTGTCAAAGGACAGGACCAAAAGGTAGATCTCCCTGACCACCTGTAACTCTCCAGCTAGGACAAGGCCCTGTTTACTTTCTACATAACAATAACAATTATCACAATTTTAAATTATCTTGTTCATTTTCTTTCTTCCTTTCCATCCACCTGATAAAAATATGAATTTCACGAGTAAGTGTAAGGTTTATATTGCTCCTTTTCAATTCTTGTATTTTTGACCCCTTTCACTCTGTGTGGTTCATAGCCAGTGTCCAGTAAATATTTGTTGAATTAATGAATCAATCAAAAGTAATGTCCTTCCTACCTACCTCTGTTACTGTAAGAATGAAGCCTCTCCATTCTTCCCCACTTTCTGTGTTCTCTGTCTAAAGAGGAAGACAAAAAGATAAAGACAAAGAAGAAGAGACATGAATGATTGTAAACATTAACTTCAGACAACTTTAGAATTTCATACAGTTGTTTCATAAGTCTCAAAATGTGTAAAACCATCAAAACCCAGCAAATCTTGATTTCGGCTCAGATCATGACCTCAGGGTCATGGGATCGAGCGCCCCATCGGCTCCCTGCTTAGCGTGGAATCTGCTTGAAATTTTCTTGCTCTCTTTCTCCCTCTCCCTCTGCCCCTCCCCCACTCATGCTTTTTCTCTCTCTCTCTCAAAATACATAAAATCTTAAAAAACAATCTTACTATACTGTACTCACCCTTCTTGTGATGATGTGAGCTGATAAAATGCCTACGTGATGAAATGAAGTGATATGTATGACATAGCCACTGTGATGGAGTGGTAGGCTACTATTGACCTTCTGATGATAGGTCGGAAGGAGGACCATCTGCTTCTGGACTGCAGTTGACTGCAGGTAACTGCAATCACTTTAAGCAGAGACTACGGTACTGTAACATTTTTTTCTGGGTGTGCTGGGTGTACAGTGACGACTTTAACAAACAGATTTCTGCTCATGGGGAGTTTAGGTTTTTGTGAGATTAATACCGTATTTTACAAACTATGTATATCTAACAGAGTTCTTTTTGGAGTTTTTCTGACTGTAACAATAATGTTCTTTATCATTTGTTTTCCTTTTCTAATACAGAATTCAATCCAGGATCACACATCACATTTAGTTGTCATACTCCAGTTTCCGTGATTGGGAACAGGTATCCAGTGTTCCTTTGGCTTTTCTTACAGTGGTATTTTTGAAGACTATAAGCCAATTACTTTGCAAAATATGTCTCGATTTGTGAAATATGGGTTTGTCTAATTCAGTGGTTCCCAACATGTATCATGTTGGACATGTCTCAGATTCATCTGGGAACTTGGTGAATGTCAATTCAAGAACAACTTTTTAAAAACGCCAGATGGGATCTCTTGACTTTGTGGGAGGACAAAAGTATATGGTTTCAACGTGCTTGTATACTAAACAAGGGAACATGCCCTTTCAAATCCCTATTTAGAAAACTGCAGTTTTTGGCAAAAGGCAAGAAATATTAACAAAGTACAAGACTTGGCAGCTCCTCTTAAAATTCCTCTTTTTCTCAGCCACTGGGTTGTGAAGAGGCCAATGCTATTTATAACCACAATTTGTTTCCAGCTATTGCTTCTCCTCACTCACCTTCAGTTGCACTTCCTCTTTTGGCAAAACAAGGGTGAATTTTGCACAATTCTTTTCAGTTGAATTCTGGTCAGTAAGGCATGTGAGGTCTATTAGGTCTAACTTGTCAACATACTGCAGAGATAAAGGAAATCTCATTACATTATTTCACGGGTAACATACATTAGGTCTGGCAGGCAGGAATATAAGTAATCTCTTCCTTTCAACTGATTTGTACCTTGCATGTTATCCCGGTTTTCAACTGGGCATCGCAACTCTTCCGAACCCAGAGGGCATTTGGAAAACGTATTATGTGGCGGTGTGCTGGACGTGACTCATCGGGTTAGCAAAAGCTGATCTTTTAATTTTTAGGAATTTTGCAAGCCAGTCACTAAACACAGCTATTATTAAAAATTAAATGATATTAAGCATACAATTATTTTAAAAACAAAGGTAATTAAATTCAAAACTCATTCTTTTCTTTTTTTTTCTAAAGATTGTATTTATTTATTTGACAGAGAGAGACACAGCGAGAGAGGGAACACAAGCAGGGGAGTGGGAGAGGGAGAAGCAGGATTCCAGTGGAGCAGGGAGCCCTGTGCGGGGCTCGATCCCAGGACCCTGGGATCATGACCTGAGCCAAAGGCAGACGCTTAACAACTGAGCCACCCAGGCACCCCACAAAACTCATTATTTTCTAGTTGTACTACTAAATAGTATTTACTATGCTCTTGAGGTTATTTACATCTTCATTTCTGTTTGATGGAAATACCATCTAACGGTGCATTACTGTACCTTTCTTCCCAATTCAGTGAGGTCACATTCATAGGTTGAAATCAGCTATGGTGGAAGTATTTACATCCTGGAAATTGGCAAATCTTACAAATTAGGGCTTGATTTACTCTTTAATTGTCCTAGGGGCCAGCAATTTTTTTTTTTTTTCCTGCACAGGCTAGATAGTAAATGCTTCCGGCTTTGTGGACCAAATGGAGTCTCTGTTGCAAATTCCTATTGTTGTTGTTGTTTTAATAGAATACTTTAAAAATGTAAAAAATATTCTTAGCTCAGACTGTACAAAATCAGGCCACCGGCTAGATTTGGCTCAAGGGCCACAGTTTGCTCTGCTCTGGTTGAGACATAAGAAAGTGAAGGAGAAAAATGTTAATAATGCAGGTCAAACTTTAAAGTTTGTTGTGTCTGAAACTTTTTCATTGTTAACAGAACAAAAAATTGACAAAATAGAGGGTGTTCTTCCATAATTCAGAAACTATTGTTACTCAGCAAAGAACTTGCCCATGTCATTGACAAAGAGGTGACATACATAATTATTTCTTTACTTTCCTCTTATTCCTTAATGTAAACAAAAATATCAGCCAACATTCATGTCAAATGTCATATTTAATGACAATAAATTTATTAGGGAAACAACAGTTTGGGAAACAACTCCATCTGTCAAATCATGATTGAATTACAATCATAGTTGGCTATGGATCCAAGTTCAGAAAAATCACTGAAAGTATTCTATGGGAATCAATTACCTATATGGAAATTACAATAAAGAATATTGTGTATTTTATTTTTTTAACTGTGTGCTACACATTCTTTTTATCAGTAATATTTATAATAGATTTATGTACATATATTCATATACACATTTTTTTTCCAGAATGCTATTTGACATTTTTCACATGCCACTGGTTATGAGGATCCTATTAAGAAATTCCTATCTTATCTCAATACAATAAGAATGTAATGTATGGTGATTAACGTAACATAATAAAAAAAAAGAAAAATAAATAAAAAAAATTTCTTCTGAACAATTGGTATATATGGACTGGTCTGTATGCAACTGGTCTGTATGCAACTGGCTTTCTAATATTAGATCAAAACCACCTCCAGTAAGCTCAGTAGAGTTTTTATGGCATAATATTTTTTTCTGAATTAGCCTCATTCTTGATTTCTTTTTATTTTCCTCTGTTTTGCCCAACATAACTTATTTTGCTATGTTCTTGTAGGTCTCCTTATTTTATTTTTCTGAATAAAGTAAGGCATAAAAATAAGTAAGTAAATTTTTTTCCAGACCTATTCCTATGTTGATGAAGTTAAGGGTAATTTGGGTTGGCCTATTTATTTTCAATGAACAAAGAGCAATTTAAAATGGAAGGGAAGGTATAAGGGAAGCAAGATAGAATTTCAAATTACACAAGATCTTTTTCTGATAGATTGTCTAGATTAAGCTAAATGAATTTTGCTGAGACAAAGGAGGAAGCAACAGAGGAAGAAGTGGCCAAATTAGATAGAGTGCTATAAACTGATCTATTGCTTAGAAGAAAGGAACTTACATCTTTTTTTTTGTTTTTTTTAATTGTAGTGTTGAAAAGAGCCTTAAAGGTCATCTGTCTAATCTATTGCCCTCTGATGCTTGAATCTCCTTCAGGGTATCCCTCCATGTAGCCATCCTGTCTATGTTGGAATATCTCAAACAACAGGAAACTCAGGCCTCCTATGCCACTCTGCCTGCTAGCAAGCTTTTCCTCATATTAAGCCATAGTTTTTCTTCCAGAGAATTTCCATCCATTGGTCCCAGTCCCCTTTCTCTGCAATAACATGAAACAAATTCACAGGCTCTTTCACATGACCTCCTGACAGCCTTTCAAATAAAGGCAGCTTTAAATTCTTCCCAACTATCCGCCGAATATCTAGTTCTCACCTGTTCTGTCTCTGTGCTTTCTCCTGAGACTATCACCCAACACATTTCCTAAAGCCTGTACCCTCTTTTAACAAAATCGGTAGATGGACAGTTCTGCAGGATTTCATTGTAACAGTCTCTTCGTGACACAGTGGTTCAGAATGCTGGCTCAGGAGCAAGATCTGGATTATATCCCTTTCATTCACTGTCTGATCTTGCACAATTTCTGAATCCTGAAACTTGACTACCCTCATCTGTAAGTGGTGATTAAAACAGTACCCACTCTGCAGAGTTGTTATGAGAATTAGATGAGTTTGTATATAAAATGCTTGAATGTGGGCACCTGGGTGGCTCAGTCGGTTAAGCGTCTGCCTTCGGCTCAGGTCATGATTCCAGGGTCCTGGGATCGAGTCCCACATGGGGCTTCTTGCTCAGCGGGGAGTCTGCTTCTCCGCCCCTCCCCTGGCTTGTGCACTCTCACTCTCTCTCAAATAAATAAAATTTTTAAAAATTTAAAAAAATAATAAAATGCTTGATTGCTTACTCTGTGCCAGCTACTCTCTTAAGTCCTTACCTTCACTACCTTGTTTAAACCTTTTGATAACCTCATGACATGGGCTACACTTTTCATCCTAATTTTAGAGATGTGAAAATAAGCGTGTTGGACAAGATCTTTTATTTGGCCGTCTAGGTATACTTTTATCCCTTCACTGCACAGTGCTACGCACCAGGAGAGAGACTAATGTGGACAACATCTGACTTCCCACTGGGTGGGACCCTGGTTGACACTGGCAGGAGATCAGAAGACTGAGGAGAGTGAGCTATTTATTATCCTATGCAATTGTTTCCTCAGTCAAAGATCATACTCTTCTCAATGCACTCACCTTCGCACACCTCTGTTCACTGTTCTCCCACTTTTTTTTCATATGCTGGACGTGATAGAAGGGTGCTGTTACTAGCCTCAGAGTTCTGTTCTACCCTTTGTGGTTTTCCTACATCCTGTCCACAGCTTTGAATATAGCATCTTCATTAAACTTTCTTCAAAAATGCCCAATTTGCGGGGTGCCTGGTTGGCTCAGTCAGTGGAGCATGAACTTTTCATCTCGGGGGTTCGAGCCCCACGTTGGGTGTAGAGATTACTTAAAAATAAAATCTTAAAAAAAAAATGCCCAATTTGAGATGTCATCTGTTTCCTACCACTTTCCTGCCTGATAGACTGAGACACAGAGAGGTTGGTAACTGGCCTGAGAACCAACAACTAACAGTGGCAGGGCCAGCGTAAACACCCAGGCAGTCAGCCTGAAGAGCAGGCTGTCGTGACTAAGCGGTACCGCCTCCTGCCAGGGAGTAAGTGAGCAGTACCTGTTTGCTCTCCTGCTTACCTGTGCTACACACGGTGTAGGCCAGGGGTTGTCATGGGTTTACTGACATCCATAGGAAATAGGAAGGCACAACAGAAGAATTCATTTTGTTAAATTTATTATGGTGTTTGGAAACACCTTTACACAGATCTATCCAGAACTCTGGTGAAAGATGATCATTTTAAGTGTGTTTTTTGTTTATTTTTTGAAACAACGTCTGGTGAGTTTACCACAATTGGCACTGAAATGCCTGCAGCTGGAATACATCACAAAGGCTCTTTTTCTGTTCCTTTCACTAGATCTGGACATGTAATAATGATGTTCTAAGAACTGTGGGCTACTACATCCACGGTCCAAAGTGTTTATATTTAAACAAGTGACCAGGGGTGCCTGGGTGGCTCAGTCGTTAAGCGTCTGCCTTCGGCTCAGGTCATGATCCCAGGGGCCTGGGATCGAGCCCCACATCGGGCTCCCTGCTCAGCGGGAAGCCTGCTTCTCCCTCTGCCACTCCCCCTGCTTGTGTTCCCTTTCTCGCTGTGTCTCTCTCTGTCAAATAAATAAATAAAATCTAAAAAAAAGAAATAAACAAGTGACCAGATCATAAAATCTCCTAAGGGCACTGCATTCCAAGGTAGGCAAGCATTTGGCACTAAAATGCTATTTGTGGAAAAAATGAAATACACAGTTTTCGATTTTTGTGGGAAAGGTGAAATACAAATCACTTATTTGAAATTACTACTAATAAATAAGTCTTAGAATCTCTTCATTGTTATTCTCATGCTTAAGCTCTTAGAAGTCCTCTATAGTGGGTTATGTTTTTGTCTCCCTAGGAAAATTAAATTGTGACATATGTTATAAGGCTTTGGGGGTTATCTAGTTCTTTTCAGATCATTAGTGCATGCTAGAGCAAGGTAAAAAGCTGGGGAAATTTAGGTTATCCCTTGGCATTAAACAAGTTGTATCCAGATATCTGGCTGAAGTTCTCACATTTCGAGGCACCCCCGTGGCTCAGTCAGTTAAATGTCTGCTTTCAGCTCAGGTCATGATCTCGGGGTCCTGGGATAGAGCTCTGCGTCGGGCTCCCTGCTCAACAAGGAGTCTGCTTCTCCCTCTCCCTCGGCCCTTCCCCCCTGCTTGTGCTCTCTCTCTCTCTCAAATAAATACATAAAATCTTAAAAAAAATAAAATAAAAATTTCACGTTTCAGCTGTTTCTATTATTGGCATCCGAAAGAAAAAAAAAATGCAAAGTTAAAGGCATGAGTTTATACCTTCTTCTGAGGTGCCCTGGAAATTTTACCATAGGTCTTATACCTGATAGCTCCCACAGATATAACAAAAGTTCTTATTTGAATTGGTTTTACTAGAATATATTTACGTCGGAAGACAGAAAACCCCAAATGAATAAAACTATACGACAAGTCTATATTAGGAAAAATTCAATCAGCTGAATATGTTTTACTACTTACTGTTGGACTTTTTTTGTCAGAATAAAAGAAAAGTGTAGTTCCTCTCAACTCTGTCCAATAATGTTTATACTCCTGTGGAAAAAAAATTATAAGCATTATTTCATTGGTATATATTCACGTATTTTCCTATTAATATTTTTCTTTGTAACTTTCTTAATTGCTATTTGATATAAGGTTCTTCTTTATCCTGAGATAAATCACCTAATTTTATGGCTTAATTTTACATTTAACTCTTGATTAAATCCTTTACAAATTTATTTTAGCATAAGGTGTGAGGTAAGGATATGATTTGATTTGTGTTTAAATAGATCATTTTTCAAAACTTTCCCCATTGATTTAAGACACTTGACTTTTTATGTAGGTTTCAGTGGAAGTTTGCACCTGTAAAAGGGGTCATTTAAAGGGGCAGGATAGGGCAAGCATTAAATATCTACATTCCAGAACAGTTGAAAGGATTGAATGGATTGATAAATGTAAAGCACTTAGCAGAGTACATGGCTCGTAGTTTGAGTTCTATAAATAGTATATGTTTATATAAATAAAGGCAATGTGAACAGTTCATAATCATAAAAATAACTTAACATGATCAAAACTAAACTTTGAAGTCCAAATTTCATTCATGTGGTGAATATTTCATTATTGCTACATTCACATTATTATGGGTTCTATAGAAATACAACTTTTTAAGTTTAAAAAATTTAAAGTCTCATTTCACTCAAGTGAAAATTTATTTAAATAAGGGTAATTTACATTTTATATGAAGAATGGCTGTATTACAAAAGAATGGCAAGGGGATTTCGAGAATAAAATCCTTCCACATCTTAAGACTTACCTTCATACGCAGCTCTTTCCAAAAGTACGTTTTTAAAAATTCCAGTTTCATAGACATGTTGATCATTCCTTCTTTAGGGTTTAATAAGCTCAGTTTTTATAACACGTTGGATTATCTTGACTTAATATTGAGGATTAATATAAGGGAATTACATGAAATTTTTTTCTTTTGCTTATAAAATGTGAAGATACTTTTTATATATTATAGTATTTTGGGTCTCTTTAATACTGACATATCGTTTATCCTTTTTTTTTTTACCAGAAAATGTTTGTCACCTCTTCAGAATACGTCTTTTCTCAAATAATGGGAACTCTACAGCCCATCTTGTTTTTATTTGCCTTGGCTCCCGGAAGCTCAAGATTAAATTCATTTTGAATTAAAACAACCACCTTTCTCATGTTCTTAGTAGAACTACTTTCTCCCTTTCTCTTCATGCCTGATAAGGTGCTATTTTAGTTAGCTTTTACTGTGTAACACGCAGCCCTAAAACTTAGCGGACTAAAATAGGAATTCTATTTCCCATCATGCTGATGCTGGTGATGATTCTTTGGGCATACTTCCCTGTGGCAGGTCTAGGGTGGCCTCACTCACTTGCCTGGGGTCTTAGCTGGGAATGCAGAACTGAGAGTGATACAATCAGAAACATATTTGGTCTTTTTCCCCAGTTCCTGGCATAGAGAGGCTAAAACTCGGAATTTCCTGAGGGACAGGAGTGTTTTTATTATTCACAATGAGCCCCTTTACATAATACCTGAGTTTATACTAATGAGGTGACTTCGGATGGGACCCCTGGTAGCTTCAGGCTAGGTCTGGTGGCCAGAAGAACAACTGATTAATGGGTTGGAATTTTCAGCCCCACCCACCAAACTCTAGGCAAAAAGGGGGGTGGGCTGGGAGATTTAAGTTTCATAAAAACTCTTGAACAACGTGATTTGATGAGATTCCTAATTGGTGAACACATCCACATCCTGGGAGGGTAGTGCGGCCCGACTCAATAGAGACAGAAGCATGAGTGCTTGGGACCCTTCCAGACCTTGCCCTAAGTACCTCTTCATCTGCCTGTTCTTTTGTATCCCTTACCAGTAAATATAAGTAAAGTGTCTTCCTGAGTGCTGTGGGCTATTCTAGTAAATTATCAAATCTTAGAAAGGGGTCATGGGAATTCTTTTTTTTTTCCTTAAGATTTATTTATTTATTTTATAGAGTGAGAGAGCCAGCAGGGGGAGGGGCACAGGAAGAGGGAAAGACAGAATCCCAAGCAGACTCCCCGCCAAGCATGGAGCCCAACTCAGGGCTCCATCTCACAACCCTGAGGTCATGACCAGAGCCAAAATCAAGAGCTGGACATTTAACTGACTGAGCCATTCAGGTGCCCCAGGAACTCTTGATTTATAGTGAATTGATCAGAAGTATGGGAGGCCTGGAACTTAAAATTGGTGACTGAAGTGGAGGGCAGCCCTGTGGGACCGAGCCCTTAATTAAGACATGGGGTCTGCACTATGTCTGGATAGGTAGCGTCAGAATTGAGCTGAATTGTTGAACACCTACTTGGTGTCCAGAGAATCAGAGAAGTGATTGTTGGTGTTGGAAAATCCCCCACTGAGACAACTGGAGTCTCACTCCATAGGGTCTTGTCTCCAGTCAGGTAACCTAGACTTGTCCACATGCTAGCGGAAGGATTCCCAGGAACAAGAGAGGGCAAGGTCCAATGTGTGAGTACTTTCTAATGTGCTTTTGTCACGTTCACCAAAGCATGGCCCAGCCCAGATTTCGAGGGGTAGAAAAATAAATGCAATCTCTTGATGGAAGAGCAGAAAAGTCACATTTCAAGGGAAGATGCATACAGTGAGGCTTGAACAAACTGGTAGTACTGTAGTGATCTACCTTAGGGACAGAGCTGGAACGTGGCACAGGTTTCTTCATCCAGGACCTGTGGTCTTTCCACAACATCCTACCTCCTAATTGACAGTTGGCTATAATGTAATGTATGGAACCTGCTGATGCCTCCTGAGCCAAGAACAAATTAACAAAGGCCAACTCTAAGGGGCATAAGATTGAAGGATCAGCCAATAGATGGCCCCCAAAGGAGCAATTATGAAACTGGGCAAATAAATTCTTCCTCTTATCTGAAATCCAGATACCCAGTATTTACCCGACACATCTCAGAGTCAAGCAGTTTAATAAGACCAGAAAACAAACCTTGCCTTCAGCCCCATCAGAAATCTTTTATTTCCCTCTTTTCATATACAAAGTGTTTGTTGTTGGCATTGCGGTAGCGCTTTGCCTGGTTTTTCTGCTGCCTTCTTATGCCCTCTGATCTACCCTGCACAGTGCAAGAGAGTGAATTATCTCCTCTGCAGACAGTAGGACTGACCTAGGTTGGAGACAATATGCTCAACTTAACCCCTGTCTATCCTCTCTCTGCTCAGCCTACTGGGAGGGAGTGGGCGATCTTCTCTGGTCCTGCCATGTGGCAAAGGGCCTCCAAGAGGGGCAGCATTATGGCTCTTAAACTGAGTCAGTGAGTGACTCAAGGTAGCTCAAGCCTACCTAAATCTGGGGTAAAGTGTTAGCATTGTTTTGGCCATAAATCTAAACCACATATCGATAGATTTTATTGATGATAAAAGTACCTAACTGATCTTTGTGGGATTCCTCTGTCTTAATTTTTAGTTGGCTTCATACTTGGGAGACAAAAAAAAAAAATCCCCATAAATGGATATAAAAATCTATAGAGCAGGGGAAGTGGGAATAACTGCTAATGGGGTTCCTTTTTAGCATGATGAAAATGTTCTAGAACTAGATTGTGGTAATGTTGTGCAACTTTGTGAATGTATTAAAAGTCCTGAATTATAAAGGTGATGATGATGGTGACGACTGTGTCTCCTATATGAGGGTGCACTGTTAACGGACCAAGAATAGAGGTAGGCACCAGCCTCCTGCTCTTGCTTCTTAGAGTTGTTTAAGGATTAAATGGAATAATGCTGTATATAAAGTACATAGGATCTGGGATTTAGCAAGTGTTCCATAAATGTTAGCCACTTAAAAAAAAAAAAAGCATTGTCTCATCACTCACATTATTAACAGGTACTTTGCATTTTAAATTATCCATATATTTTTTGCACAATGGTGATTTTATGTGTGTATGTGACAGTGGTGGCATCTAAAAATCTCCAAAATAGATCTTTTTCAATGGGATTATATATGAGAAAGGGAGGATATTTTGTGAGCCAGGATAATGAAACCCATTGCCATTCACAAATAGTATGAAAGTGTGCTTTCATATTGTCTTAAATAGAGAAATAGAAAACTACATTGAGAAATTCGGCTTGAGAAGTTGCTAATATATATACTGTCTCTATGATCAGTCAGATGTTCTGTAAAACCCATAAGAGCATCTAGTTACTCTGTTGAAAAATACTTGAATTTTCTCAGGTTTGACTTTCTTTTCTTTTTTTTTTTTTTAAAGAATTTATTTATTTATTTGACAGAGAGAGAGAGCACAAGCAGGGGGGGCGGCAGACAGCGGGAGAGGGAGAAGCAGGCTCCCCACTGAACAAGGAGCCCGATGTGGGACTCGATCCCAGGACCCTGGGATCATGATCTGAGCTGAAGGCAGATGCTTAACCGACTGAGCCACCCAGGCGCCCCAATTATCAGGTTTGACTTTTTTTTTTTTTTGAGATTTTATTTATTTATTTGACAGAGAGAGACACAGCGAGAGAGGGAACACAAGCAGGAGGAGTGGGAGAGGGAGAAGCAGGCTCCCCACTGAGCAAGGAGCCCCATGTGGGACTCAATCCCAGAACCCCGGGATCATGACCCGAGCCAAAGGCAGATGCCCAAGGACTGAGCCACCCAGGCGCCCCAGGTTTGACTTTCTTTCTTTCTTTTTTTTAAAAGATTTTATTTATTTTATTTTGACAGAGAGAGAGAGAGAGAGAGCACAAGTAGGCAGAGTGGCAGGCAGAGGGAGAGGGAGAAGCAGACTCCCCTCTAAGCAGAAAGCCAGACATGGGGCTCCATCCCAGGACCCTGGGATCACGACCCGAGTTGAAGGCAGACTCTCAACCGACTGAGCCAGGCGCCCCTTGACTTTAGATTAATAATAAAACAATTCAAATTTGAGGAGGGAAGCTTTTTTTTAAAATCATATTTCTTTTTAAGGCCTTCACATTCTGCTCTAGTGATAAGCCTCTGCAATGCAAGGAGCAAGTCAAAGCTACACTGTATTTTGGAACTAGGTTGGGGGTGAGGGAGAGTGGGAGAGCTCAGAATGCAGGCACTTTAATTGGAGAACCTAATCACAGGTTGTGTAGTTTTCTGGAATATGGCATCTAAGACTCAAGTTCAAACTGGAGATTCTCTGATTCTCAGAGGAAAAGAAAGCATGAGAAAACCCTGAAGTCAAAGTGTACCACTCTGTTCATCTTCTTAATTAGCCTCATGAGTATTAACCTGCCATAAGACAGAAAAACTAAAATCACTAATAGCCAAAGTTTATTGAGTTTTTTCTGTATACAGACAGACATCCATCTGTGCTTCTAAGAAAAATTACTGAGGTGTTCAGTCATGAGAGAGAGTAGAATTAATCAGGGAAAAATAAGAATTTTACTGGTTGGGGTGCCTGGGTGGCTCAGTCAGTTAAGCATCCACTCTTGGTTTCGGCTCAAGTCGTGATCTCAGGGTGGTGGGATCGAGCCCTGTGTAGGGCTCTGTCCTCAGTGCAGAGTCTGCTTGTCCCTCTCCCTTCCCCTCTGCTCATCTCCCAGCTCTAAATAAAATCTTTTTAAAAAAAGAGTTTTACTGGGAAACAAACATACAGACTCATGGAAAGGATTAAAGAGGGTTTGTTAAGTGGGGGAAGAAGTAAGAACAAAGGCACTGAGTTGATAGTGAAGGCAGCCTGGAGGAAAAGAAAGATTACAAATAGCGGTAGGTCCTGTGAACTCCAACCACAGCTACAAACCTAAGAACAGATCAAACTTGTATTCAGAATGCAGAGATCACAGTCTTGATTTAGTTTCTGATAAGCTCTTATGAACATACCAGTACAATCTGAGGCATCTATAAATATCAATCTCAATAATCAACACCTTGGTATATATTTATATCTATAGAGATATGTAAATATTTTTAAAAATTAATTTTGAAGAACACATTTTTGAATGAAATACATTTAGCACAGTTTTTTTTTTATTTTTTAGCAATAATTAGTGTTGAATTTCTGAAGAAAAGGAACTGAAATGGGATTTTGAATTTATCGCTAGCTTCATAATTATTAGCTGACCTTGCATTTAGAGTTTAAGGTCACTATCTCATTTTTATTCAATTAAACAAATGTTTTTGAAAGTCTACTGAGCTACTATTGAGCTCAATATGATAAAGAATCTAGTGATTAGACATCCCCAACCTTTGGAAGCCCACAATCAAATGGAATTAGTTTAGTTTGAGAGGCATCATGATGCCAAATGCTTTTCAATAAAATCCAAGCTAGCCTCCTTAATGGATGAGGAACCTTGAACATAACCTTTGTGTCACAGCTCATTCACCTGTGAAGTAAATAAAATAATTTCTACACAAAAGAGTTACTGTGAGAATCAGAGCAACAGGACATTAAGAGCCTAGTATGGTATCTATCTTATGTCCGTATCTCAAAAAAATATACCCATTATTATATAGTCCATTTGATCATCACAACAACCCATTCAGTTATACAAGAGAGTAATTATCTATCTTACAAAAGAGGAAACAGATTAAAAGATTTAAGGGAATTGCCCAGCTTCCATAATTGGACTGATATTTATATCTCCTGGCTCTCCAGCGCTCTCTTCTTACTGATGTAACTAGTAAAAATGGATTACATGCAAAATCCAATTATGCTCCTCTCTATCCCCTGTCCCCAATAAAAAGTTGCGATTCTTTTTCCTGTGAGCAAGTCAAGTACCTTTGCTCAAGGAAGAATGTTGTATAGTGGTCTCCAAAGTGGGGCACATAAACTCCAAAAGTGTGCAAGATAATCCCACTGGGAAGAAACTTTTAGGATATCTAATTAAATTTCATTTATCTTTCTTAATAACTTTTCTGTATATATGAAATATTTTTTTGAAGTATTAGTACAGGAGTACAATACATAATTTCTAAATAAATTAATATTCTTATATTAGAGATCTGTGCTCAAAAATGTTTTCTTGAAAGGAGTGTGTTGTTTAAAACATTTGGAGGTTACCAGCATAGAGAACTATGTTTAAGGGCACAACTGAGATAGCCCTAAATTTTTTCTCAATGAATTAGTGGCAATTAGAGGACTAGTCAGAGAAACGTTATTTTGATGCTATTATGATGACCACATTCTTATGTTCAGGCTAATAAGAAGACATATTATACACATCGTCCTTAATTTTAGCATATCACAAATTGAAGAAACTATGAGCGTTCTCTTTTTAAACAGTTCCAGAAAAATGAGAATTTTCCCCATTTGCAAGAACTGTGTTTTCATTGGTTTCCTGCCGTGGCATGCTCTTATTATCATCTTCCTGATCAATCCAAAATTCTAGTATTGTGGCTTAAGTAAGTCTTCCTTCATTATCTTTCCCACGAAGATTATGTATTTTTAATGGGTTCTTGACCTGGAATCCATGGACTTTCTGGAATTATATTTAAAATAGTATATGTTGGCACCTTTTCCTAGGGGCAAAATTCTTTAAATTCTTAAAAGTACCCCTGTCACAAAACAGCTAAGAAACACCTCTAAATGTGTGATCTCCTTACAGACTAGGTTACTCCTCGGTTATATTTTCTCTAGCTTAAATGTTTTGAATTCCTTCAGCAAAGACCCCACTTAATGTTCTGCAGAACATCCCAACTTCCTCTAGCCCATTTTCTTTAAAGATAATCTTTTATTACCCCTGACTCACCCTCACTTTCAAAGGTTCCCTGGCACTTTGCTGCTGCTTGCCTAGAAATCCCTCTATTTTCCTTAGCTTTTTCTCCCACCTTTCATTTTCTAGCACTCTAGCCCTGTGGCTCTCCTTTGAGCCATATTAACAGTTGACCCTTGAACAATGCGGGGGGGTTAGGGGTGCTGACCCTCCTGCACAGTTGAAAATTGCATATCACTTTTGACTCCAGAAAAATTTAACTACTAATAGCCTGCTGTTGACCAGAGGCCTTGCCAGTAACATAAACAGTCGTTTAACACATACTTTATATGTTATATGTATTATATACTGTATCCTTATAGTAAAGTAAGCTAGAGAGAAGAAAATGGTATTGAGAAAATCATCAAGAAGAAAAATACATATACAACACTGTACTGTATTTATTAAAAAAAAAATCCAAATATAAGTGGGCCCACACAGTTCAAACCTATGCTGTTTAAGGGTCAACTGTATTTATGGACTTAAAACTGATTTTAGTATATTAATAAGAATATGATAAATAATGAAATGGAAGGAGAATGAATCTAATCTTTAGTGTAAACCAGGTATTTTATATGTTATCTCTTTAATCCTTGAAACCACCCTGTAAATCGACATTATTGTTGTCCTCTTGCTCTCTTCTCCTTGACATACAAGTAAAAGATACGTTGCTATGAATTCAAGTGGAAACACAAGCTAATTTTATCAGAAATATTTATACCTATAGTTTATTCTTTCCATTTCAAAGCATGCTTTCTAAGAAAAGGTAGAGTAGCAATCAGGTAAGGGAGTCATCCCTCCTTACTATAAACTAAGCCTCTTGAAGGTAGGGTCTTCGTGTTATGTTTATATTCTCTAGAAGTCCATATGATGCTTGGTGCATAGGAGACACACAATAAACATTGCTTGAATGAATAAATTAATTGAGCACCTGTTGTGTCCCAGGCATAGTACCTTGGGTAGCAAGTCATATTTTTTCCATTTTATAGTTTGAGAAAATTGAATCTCAAGGAGATAGCATAACTTGTACAAGATCACAAGCTGTTTAAGTGGCAAAACCATTAGGTAAAGACATATTTTACTGACTCTCTAAAATCCTTGTTCTTTCTGTTAACCATACCAATGGAATGCCTTCTTTAAATATTTTCTTAAAACCCCAATATCAGAAGCAGTTATTATAAATACTTCGATAGCTATTTAAAGAATAACCAAATTTAAATTACAAATCAGAAATTTTGTTTTCCCAATTCCAGTTTCCTGGCAAAGTGTAACTATGTGGATAACCTGTTGTAACAAGATAGAATTCACTTTAAAAGCATAGAGGAGGAACGAAAAATATTCTAATGTAGCTGCCAAATTTACTAATATATGTTTAACACCCATAACAGAAGGTAAGCTACCATGTCTTTGCAAAAAAAACCAGAATGTGGTATTACAGATATTTTCACATACACAATTTTTCTGTTAATAAATCTTCAGAAAATATATCCTGTTATCATTATTAAACATTTCTTGTGACATTTCTTGAAACAATTTTTTTCTACTTTGTTAGTATTAAAATTTCATAAAATTTGACCTAACTTAATTATTTCCTTTTTCATTAATAACAGGCACTTTCATGTTTATTTCTCTCATTAATTTCAAATTCTCCGTAATTGGTATTTTAAAAACACTGATTTTAACTAATTATAAGTTTTCATTTTTACATATAAAAAAATACGAAATGGGCGCCTGGTGGCTCAGTCGTTAAGCGTCTGCCTTCGGCTCGGGTCATGATCCCGGGATCCCGGGATCGAGTCCCACATCGGGCTCCCTGCTCGGCGGGAAGCCTGCTTCTCCCTCTCCCACTCCCCCTGCTTGTGTTCCTGCTCTCGCTATCTCTCTCTCCGTCAAATAAATAAAATCTTAAAAAAAAAAATACGAAATGCTTTTTGCATTTTCTTAGAGTGAATGTATTTATGTAGCTTTGTGTATATATTACCCACACTGCACTTACATATTAGCTTTTCAAGTCACTATGTTAATGTTTTTAGAATATATAACTATGCATAATGTTAAACAGTATCAATTTTATCATTTTCATAATTTTTTACAAAAGTTTACTATTAAAAGATAATTTTATCATTATTTGTAAACTTCAAATAAATGAGAGTAGGAGCAAAATGCTTAATTTCAGTCATAGTATGTTATCTTAATGATACACGTCATCGTGGAAGCATACTAGTAAATTGCAGAAAAAATATAGGAAACATTTTATCTTCTAAGTGGAAATCTTTTGTAATGTTTAAATAAATTCTTTGGAAGTGTAGCTTATTAAATTTTCTTACATTACTAACTTAACATTAGAATGTTATATATAATACAGATATATATACGTGTATGTGTTTAAGCCATACATTGTCTTTAAATTGTGCAAAATTGGCATATTTCTGAGCTCAAGGAAGAGGGTTTTGTTTTTTTTTTCTAAGATTTAATTTATTTATTTGACAGAGACACAGCTAGAGAGGGAACAGAAGCGGGGGGGGGGGGGGGGGGGAGGGAGAAGCAGGCTTCCCCATGCGGAGCTCGATCCCAGGAAGCTGGGATCATAACCTGAGCAGTAGGCAGACGCTTAATGACCAAGCCACCCAGGCGCCCCAAGGAAGAGGGTTTAATAGCAACAGAAACAAGGAGGCCCTTGTCACATCACATCAAATCACCATGAAATTACTTTTATGTTAAGACAGGAACTGCTGGTTTAACATTATCATCTATGGACTTACCTGGTATTCTGACCTCTTGACTAACAAAAACCCTTCAAAGTACAAAGGTAGAGCAGTAATCTTTAACCTTTCTTGGAAGATCCTGCGAGGGGCTGGTTTTGGGGGCTTCTTAGCCATCATACCCTCTCGGTGTGTGGTTTGGTTTCAACTATATCCAGGCTCAAACAAAATGAGATCTCCTTTGTGTAAGAGGAAAAAGCAACTGTTCAAAGAGGAAGTCCCAACTCTATATTTAACCACCAACAGTACACACACACACACACACACACACACACCACTTTTTTTCCTTTACTTTTTGTGAGGTGAGAAAGAACAGGCATAGACCAAATTTGAAAGGGCAATCTCTGGGTAAATTTAGAATTACTTAGGATTACAGTAGCAAAATAAACAGAAGATTAACATCACCAGGGGATGAAAGGAACCAATGTGGTGATTATGTACTTTGGAGGAGTCATCAAGGTCACATTTGTTTTCTTCCACCTTTTTTTATTTATTGCTTTCCATTTTCATGCCTAGAAGACATGACTTGAATTAACTCCACTTCATTAAAAATCACTTCACAGGATAATTTTATTAGTACTATTTGTGTTGTAAATTTAGGACTGAGCTTCGTTTACATTTTTTTAAAAACTGGAGTTCCTTATCCCATGCCCATTTTGATGATCCACTAACTACAAACCATAGTGATGGGAACATGGGATTTTTTACTTTTTTGTCAATAAGAATTTTTGGGTTTGTGGGTTACCAGTTGATGTTTGGCAAAATCTGTCTGACAGAGTAAGCTATAATATTTAAAATTTTTGTTCTTGTATGCTTTCTGAGTTGTGGATCACTGATGCTATGATGCATGGATGGGGGTCTGTACAGTTATCTAGTGAGATTTAGAGAGCTACACTGGGGCCAAAATGCATTCAGTAGCTGCATGTGGAAAAGGGTCCATGAGAGACTGGATTTGGCCCAGCACTGTGCAAGGAATGATGGGAGAAGGGAACCATGGAAGGAATACTGGTATGTTTCTCAGGGATCCTGAGAAGTTCCACCATTTCTTATTTCACCCTCTGTATTTAAGATTTATTCTAGATTTAGTATAGCCCAGGCCTGAGCATTGTCCCCAGTTAGAGCAGTTGATTCTTAGAAATCAAAATAAGGCAGGAATCTCCAGTTTGTTCCTCCTTTCCTAGTGGAGACATTACATGGTTTTCTCCACCACTAGGGGTTCCATTGAATATGCGCAGCCAAAGTGTCTACAAAGTGAGGTATAACAATACAGACCGATTATCAGTAAACTAGAGGAGAGTGTTTAATGCATCACCAAAATGAAAATGGTTGGAAACAGATATTGGGAGTTGAAGATTCAAAATTACTCCTTTGCTTTTATATTATCTCAAGACCTGCTTCCTATTATTACTCAAACCTTCTAAGATAAACCTTCAATATAAGTTGAGCTTATTTTTTTGAGACAAAACCATGCTAATTTTTAGTTTCAATGTAATAGGAAAATGAATTGAATGACAAAGAAAAACCTCCTGATTTGATAAATGACCTCATCCACCTTCTTGGCAGCTGGTAGCTGGTGTAACAGGGAGGAAAGGAAAGGAGGGATAAGGACTGAGAATGGAAAGAAAAAGGGAAGCGAGGCAGGATGCTGCGAGCTAACAGTAGTTGGAATATGAGAAAAGTAGTCACTGGCTTTATGGCCAGAGAGTTTCATGGGAGAAAAGAATGCTTCTAGAAAAATGTAAACGTAGCAATATTTCTGAGAAATAATCATCTAGTTAATTATGTCTCTCTTACCTTTAAAAAAATAAGCAAAATTAAAGAAAAGCCAGTTTATCAGCCTAAGATGCTTTGGTTTGCTGATCTGCAAGTCACATTAATAGTTAATATACCAATGTTCAAATTATGTCTTCCGAAAAAAATAACTCCAAGACTGCAAAAATCCTGCTGAAACATGATTAGCCAGTTAGATCTGTCCATAGTTTCCAACTGCATCATTACAATGGAAATGCTCTTAGAGATATCTCAGATTTTAGGTGGTGAATAATGGATTTGTAAGTAAGGAATCATAGTAGAAAAAGTGTTTGGGTGTAGAGAGAAAAGCCAATTTTGTTTTTACCGGCTCAGAGACCTTGAACAAACCATTTAACTTATCTGGGGTCACAGCTTCTTCCCTTCTTGTCTCCAGAGCAGCAATATGTTTCTCAGTTGTCTACTTTTCACCCTTTTTCTTCTCTGACTCATTTAAAATGCAGTCTAATCAAGTCACTCCCCTGCTTAAAACACTTTGATGGATTCTCACTACTACACACTCACTAAGTCCAATTATTATAACCATCATCAGTATCTGTACCACAGGAGTTTGTTATACATCAGGTACATGGCTAATACAGTTCAACAACTTTGAATGGAATATAAGAGTAACTCATATAACACTAAAATCTCAGTACTCTTTTGAGTCATTTATGTTATAATGCAATTCAAATGAATGAATGCACATTTTTACAATAGTTAAGGCTCTCTAAAGTACTTTATTATCCACTTATCAGAATTGATTCAATCAATAAGTCTGTATAGGAGCCCCCAAACCCTCTCCTGTACTTCCAAATTTCTGACCTTTGTTTTACTTAATGTTTATTGATGCTTTTTGCCATTTTCATCACAATTCATTGCAGTAAATTTTGAAGATGTTTGAATTGAATACATTTACATTTACGATCCATAACTGAAGAATACATCTTTAATTTTAATGACTATGTGGAATACTTTGTGCCATGGTGAGTCATTATTATTAAAAAAATATTTCTACTAGGTCTTTTGGGACTGGAAAAAAAAAGGCGAGGAATCACTGTTGTAGAAGTGATATTAGTAGCTCTGTCAGAGTGGTTTAATTTGCTAACACAATTTTTAGTACAAAGAGTTGCATCTAGGTTATAAGAGTTTTTCTAGTTATATGTTCTCACTATTTATGCAGTGTAGGGTGTAATTTATATTACTGATAAATATTTCTTGGATGTCACATAGATACAGGACACATACTAGTTTCTAAATGACGTAAGTCATAGTATAATGGTAGCTTTAATAAAAACTCAAAACTCCAGATAGGTTGATAGTTTGGGGGAAAAGAGCAATAATGAATTTGGTTTTAACCACATCAAGCTCAATGTATAGAAATGTTCGGTCTACATTTTTCTTCCTTTTCACTTCATTTAAGATCCACTACTGCTGTTTTATGGGATAAGGTAGATCGGTGCTCAATATCCATTCCAGCCCCTTCCAGTGTGCCGTTCTTAACTGCAGAGGCTGAAAAGCTAAAAATGACATATCCAGACTTTTTTGCAGCTGGAGCTGGGATGCATTCCATATTAGCAAGGAAGAACAGAGTCAGAATTTATTCTTAATTTGGCTTTTTTTTTTTTTTTTTTTCTAGAGGGAAGCATGGTCGGGAGACATCTCATTTTTCTGTGGCAATACTATCAGAAGTCCCAGTATTCAATCCCTGGTTTCATGGTGGTGATAGTCAAAGCATGGAACATCAGTTTTCTGATACCTATAATGACAGGTATGGTGTGTTTCTGGAGCCAGAAGCAATAAGGAGGCTTCTTGCTCATGGAGACTTCTTATTTGTCGTGTCTTCCTAGACGTGGCAGTTTTGTAACTGCAGTGACTTCCTGATTAAGCAGTATCACTATGGTTCTGGAGACTCCGGCATCAGCATCAGCTTCCCAAGTCTTCAATTTGCAGCAGCTGGCTTTTGGTGGTTCACTTCCGTAGTGTGTCTTTGGGAATCATTCCTGAAAGCCCCAAATACATTATTTCTCCATCCCTCCCCAACAGTTATGTAAACCAATAAATGCCTATTAGTAGTTCCCCTTTTTGGCCTCAATTAACTATTATGAATTCGATTCTATAGAATTGATCCCTGATCTATATATAGTTCTGCACTGTCTATGGGAAGAAGTGAAAAATTATGTTAACATTGAAGGTGCTCCATAATCTAGTACCATTTTGCAAACATGAACACTCTACAGTATCTGACAATTTTTCTCTGTGACAACAGCACATCATTTCTGCTTCATGTCTTTGGTTGCAGTTTATTTTCCTACTTCTCTCACCCCTTATATCTCTTACGGCTAGGCATTGCCTGCAAGCTACAGTGTGGGCACTTTGTTTATGAATCTCTACAGGCACTTGAATTGACAAACATATATCATGTTCTATAAATACTTAAAATAATTTGTTTTTCCTCATAAATGGAAAACTTATATAAGTTTTAAGTCTTTAGGCATAAAGAAGAAAATGAAAATCACACGCTATTCCACCATCCACCATGAGCACTGTTTGGATAGGTACCATTACTTTTTTGGCACATTTTCTCTAGTTGTGTGTATTTATATAATCAGATTAGTACATGCTGTTTGATAAACTGCATTTTTCATATAGTGTTTCTATAGCACATTTCTATATCAATAAATATTAACATTCATTATTTAAATTTTTGCCTAGTACCACCAAAGTAATATAAGTCTTTGCAAGGTTAAAATTATAATGCAGAAAGTATATTATTAAGCTTGTGGTTATTAATTGTGTTTTTTTTAGTTTATTTCTTTTTTTTAAATTGAAGGATGATTGACATGTTACATTAATTTCAGGGGTACAACATAATGAATCTAAATTAAATGTGTTTTAAATGACAAAACTCCTTTTTAAGAATTATACTGATCAGAAGTAAACTATAGGCTACAAAATGGAGATCCAGAGAATAGTCTATTTGTTGTGTTCCTCTATTTATTTATTTAAAAATTTTTTGTAAGTAAACTCTATCTTCAAGGTGGGGTTCTAACTCTCAACTCTGAGATCTAGAGTCACATACTTTACCTACCCAACCAGCCTCACTGGTTGTGTTCTTGTTAAGAGTAACAATGTATATATAATAGAATTCAGTTGCAACTAAGAATCAAACACAGCACAGAGGTAACCGTAAAGCTGTTCACACAGCACTAAAATTAAGAACTGATGGGGACCTTTACTCAATGCATAGTAAAACTGTTTGGGTTTTTTTGTGTGAACGTTGCTGCCACCTACCTGCATATTGCAAGCACACTTTACTAATGTGGCAATTAGAGTCTTGGAGCCTTCCTATCTGAGGATAATTTTGTCAGAAAAGGCTACTTAAAGGCTACTTAACACAAGGTTAACATTTGACAGTAAGGAATTTTAAAAATTGAAATATTATATTAAAAAATACACTCCAAGAAATAAACTACAAAATTATACAAATAAATTTATTTTACTTCAGCAAATTTTAAGTTATAATTGCAATGTCATAATTTTTACAAATTGATTTTTGGAGTGTAATTTTTTCTGACAAAATTCTCTTACAGTAATTTCCTAACATTTTCATTTTTGACTTTTGCAGAATATTTTTTTTTTTGCAAAAATTCTGAGAACGTCTGCAATTTTTTTTTTAAGTTTTTATTTATTTATATGACAGAGAGAGACACAGCTAGAGAGGGAACACAAGCAGGGGGAGTGGGAGAGGGAGAAGCAGGCTTCCCGCAGAGCAGGGAGCCTGATGCGGGGCTCCATCCCCAGGACCCTGGGATCATGACCTGATCCAAAGGCAGACGCTTAAGGACTAAGCCACCCAGGCTCCCCAAACGCCTGCAATTTTATTAATGCCACTTTGCCCTATCATTTTACCATGAAAAGTTTCAAACATACAGAGAAACTAAAAGAGCAGTATTAATAAACACCTACACAATAATTACATCAGTAATTATTAACATTTTGCCATATTTGCTTTAACTATATCTCTGTCTTCTTTTTTAAGATTCAATTTTTTTTTAAGTAATCTCTACATCGAAACTGGGGCTCGAACTTAAAACCCTGAGATCAAGAGTCACATGCTCTACTGACTGAGCCAACCAGGCACCCCTCTATCTTTTTTTAAACTGAACCAATTTGAAGTACTTACAAACATCTCATTTTACCCCTCAATACTTAAATATGTATATCCTTATCCTAAAAGAATAAGGGATTCTCAACACAATAGCATTATAATATCTAAGAAAATTTTACATTTCCCTGTCATTTAATAATCAATTACTATTTTAGTTTTCTACTTTTTAGTGCTCTTTATGGCTTCTTCGTTTTGAATCAGACTGGCCCTAATTCACACATTGCATTTGGCTGATATCTCTCTTTCTCTCTCTACTGGCCTGACCCCCTGAGCTTGCACAGATGAATCATAAAGGGCCAGAGGCTACCTCAGTTTCATTATAATGTTAAAATCCCTCTGAATATTCATCCCAAATCCTAATAAGAGGAGCTTGCTTTCCCTTGTTTGGGAGACACTGTTTTGGAAATTAATCCCTGTGATCTCCTTGTTTGTACAAATAAAATTGACCCTGTGAGGCGACTCTTCCTGGGATAACTTGACTATAACTCACCAAGGAGTGGGCCTACTTTGGTTTGTTAACACTCTCTCTAACGTCCTTAATTTTTTAAGTCAAGTTTATTGAGGTATGATTTACAGCAAAAGTCATCCTGAGAGTTTTGACACAGGTTCTGAGAGTTTTGACAAAAACATAAGAGTATTATAATCACCATCATAAGACATAGACGATTTCCACCATCTTAAAAGTTCCCTCATGGCCTCTGTTGTCAGTGTCTTCAATCCCCAACTTCATCTCCTGGCAACTACTGGTCTAATTTCTACTTGTATAGTTTTATGTAGGCAAATATAGGGAATCATACAGCAGGTTGTCTTTTATGTCTGACCTCTTTTACTTAGTATAATGCTTTTGAGATTCATCTGAGTTGTTGCATGTATCAGTAGTTTGTTTTTATTGCTGAGGAATATTCTGCTGTATGGAGGTACCACAGTTTGTTTATTTACCAGTTGATGGGCATATAACCAGTTTGGGTTTATTATGAATAAAGCAAATTTTAAGTTTTAATAGTAATTGTGTTACTATTTCTAGAACAAATTCATTTTTAGAGTACCATTTTTAATGTCTAAAATATTCTTTAAAATCATTTTAACAATTACCAATTTAAAATCTACATAAAATCCTAAGTAACTAAACGTGTCTACTACCCTTTCAAGTTAAATTTCTGGATATTTTATTTCCCATATACCCATCTAATATACATACTTCCATAGACTGATACACACATACACACACACATACTCTTTGCCTAGGTTTCAGTAGTTGTGATAGAAAACTTCAAGATTTAGTCAGTTGCCATAGAAGTTCATAAGGAGTGATCTGGATGTATTTTGGGGGGCAGTGGGACTAAAATGACAAATCTGGGGTTTATAAACATTAATTAATTAACTAGCAACCCTATTTTTGGATGCTAAAAACATGGTGGAGCGATTAAATAATAGGACAGATGCAGAGGGAACTAAAAAATTTGTTTGGGAATGAATGGTGGAGTCTCCACAACTTTGGTTTTCATAAAGGTGCTCCTCCATTTTCTCTGTAGAACAGAGCAGTTCATCACCAATACCCTTTGTGTCCTGCATTTTACACCATGTCAAGTATCTCAAAATACCTCTGAGAGTCACTGTCTCCAGTGGAAATCATTTTATATGTGGAACTTTTACATCTGTGATTGTGCTTGCTAAAACTTCTCACTGAGAGGTAAAAAAAGTGTAGTGATTAAGTGCTCAGTTCTAGAGTCAGGACAGCAGGCTTCATCCCCAGTTCTGCCCTTTAATGGTAGTGAAATTTGGGGCAGGTTACTTAAGCACTGTCCCAGTTCTGTTGTCAGTAAAATGGGGATATTAGTCATCTTCCCTTAATAGGAATGTTCTAAGAATTAAATAAGTTACTGCATGGAGAGCATTAAGGAAAAAAAACTTGGCATACAGTGTGAATTGAATAAATGATAGTTTTTATTATAATCTGTTCCAAATGTGACAGCATCAAATTATATTATGTAGTCTGATTGGCAAAACTTCTGCTAGATCAAGTAAAAAAACTCCATAATGATACCAAGCATTATTTATGGAATTCTTACTATGTTCCAGGAATTTCACCTATATATTAAAAGGAATTAATCCAATATCTCAGCAATTTTACAGACATTTTACAGACAAGGGATTTGAGAAAGAAATAGTTTAATTAACTTGCCCACTATGGCAGAATTTGTGAAGTAGAATGGAATCCAGCCTGATTGCAGAGTTAATATATAACCTCTCTTCCCTACCAAAAGTAAATAAATAAAAACCCTCAGCAGGTGATAACATTTGTTAAATCATTACAAGTTTAAAGTTTATTAGCTCAACTCTTGACTAATGTATTTACTCATAAGTATTTTGTTTAAAATTCTCTGCAAATTTTTATTAAATCACAAAAAATAGACACAAGTTTCATAGAATCATAAAATGGTCAAGTTTTCAGAGCATCTAATTTAGCTCTCCCATTATATAACTATATTAAGGAAACACCCAGAATGGTGCCACAAATTGTCCTAGATGACATTGCTAATGGCTGAGTAGATTCAAGACTCCTGATAAAGACCCCTTTCAGGATATTATACCTAAATGACATATATTTACCTAGGTCATTTTGTTGGCAATGCTTCATGAAAATATTATCTACATATCTGAAAAAAGAATACATCGTCATCATCATTATTATATTATTACTTTCAGAGTTGATGCATAGATGGGCTGGGGATGGTTGACAAGTCTGCATAGTGAAATATTTCTCTTCAAACAACTTCTGCAATTTCTACCTCTTATCCTTCCAAGTATTATTTTTTACTGTACAAGTCTTACACTGGGCTCAAGGGCAAAGGCTGCTCTCAAAACGATGTCTAGCTAAGTAAAACTCCAGCTTTAAGCTCCGTCTCCGCTTGGCTGGGGAGCGAAGGAGGATCCAGCGTTAAGTAGAAAGGGAGGGCGGGGCTACGGGAAAGATGGGGCGGGGCTTCGGTGGGCGCTGCGATGGGCGGGTCTGTTGGAGCGTCCTGTGAAGGGGCGAGTCCGTAACGGCTTTCTATTGGGTTGCTCGTCTCGTTTTGCGCATGTGCAGACCGTTTCAAACCCCGGAGTTTGCTGGGCGCGGTACCTGTGAAGGGCCCAGCCAATGGGTGAGGGCCGTCGGTAGCGCGCTTACTGGCTCGCAGGTCTCTCGATTTTTGCCGCCTCCCACCTCAGTAGAGCTCCTGGGGCGCAGTCTAACCGCTCCTCCCGGACTCTTGTCAGTGCCAAGCTTCTTCGAGTCACGGCCCGCGAGAACTTCCGTGCCAGACTCTAGGGGCCGGGTCGGAACATGGCTGCGTCGGGTCTGGTAAGTGCAGGCTCTTGCCGCTTCTGGCGAACCGGGGCTCGGCCGCCCCTGACACCGGCGCTCGGGGCGGCTCGGGGCGGCTCGGGGCGGGGGAGAATGAAATGTTTAGCCGGTGCTGTGGCTTCTTGGAGATTGCAGTGGGGAAGCCCGCGAATTTTTTGAGATCAACGCTGATCGTATGCCGATAGCCAGAGTTAATTTCCGTGTATTGTTTCCTCAAGGTTTCTTTTAATTTTGTTTGTGATGACATCTTTCTCTTCAGAGAATCTTATGATTTCTACTTTTTTTGGCCTAACTCTACTTCTTAGTCCTCCAAATAATTTCCTGTCCATAGAAGTATTGGGACGTCTTAAAAGTGTGGACTTGATGGTCTGGAGAAGCAGATTATTTGTAGATAGGTATCTGTTATTGATAAAGTTTTCTGAAAGGCAGCTATTAGTTAAAAGGTGCTTAAGGTGGGAATGACTAAAGGGGGCGGGCACTCATTTTTTGTTTCCGTTTCTGGGCTCTCTTGGTATTCACTATTCTGTATTTCACACTTTGCTTATGGTTACTGTATATTATACAACCCATATCAGCCCCTTCCTAGTGTATTTTCTACTTTATCCCTCCCCTTTTAAGAAAATCTTCATCAATGATCTCCCACTTATGTAAAGTTATAAATGTATGCTTGTATGCATGAAGATGTATAAAAGGATGCTATAGAGCGTACTTTTTACTGTGAGCACATACATTGTTTACATTACGTAGAATTAAAAAAAAGGGAATAAAGCCATTCTCATTGGAGGAAAAGGAAGGGAATAAAATTTACCAAATGCCCACGGTTCCTTTTTTAAAAGAGTTTATTTATTTATTTATTTTTAAAAGATTTTATTTATTTATTTGACAGAGAGACACAGCGAGAGACGGAACATAAGCAGGGGGAGTGGGAGAGGGAGAAGTAGGCTTCCCGTGGAGCAGGGAGCCCGATGTGGGGCTCAATCCCAGGACCCTGAGATCATGACCTGAGCCAAAGGCAGACGCTTAACGACTGAGCCACCCAGGTGCCCCAAGAGTTTATTTTTTTAGAGCAGTCTTAGGTTCTTAGCAAAACTAAGCAGGAAGGTACAGAGATTTTTCCATATCCCCTAACCCCCACACATGCTCAGCCACCCCTATTATCAGTATCCCCCACCAGAGTGGTACATTTATTACAATTGATGAACCTACATCGACACATCATTATTACCCAAAGTCCATAATGTACAATAGGGTTCACTCCTGGTGTTGTACATTCTGTGGGTTTGGACAAAAATCTAAAGACACATATCCATCATTATGGTATCATATAGAGAGTATTTTCACTGCCCTGTATATCCTTTGTGTTCTGCCTGTTTACCCCTTCCTCCCCACACAGCTCTAGTAACCACTCGTCTTTTTACCATCTTCATAGTTTTGTCTTTTCCAGAATGTCATATAGTTGGAATAATACATACATAGCCTTTTCAGATTGACTTTCATTTGGTATTACACATTTAAGGTTTCTTCATATCTTTTCATGGCTTGATAGTTCATTTCTTTTTAGTGCTGAATAATATTCCATTGTCTGGATGTACCCCAGTTTTTCCGTTCACCTAATTGACATCTGGTTGCTTTCAAGTTTTGGCAATTATAAATAAAGTTGCAATAAACATCTCTATGCAGATTGCTGTGTGGACAGCTGTTGTGTGGACAGCTCCCTTGGGTAAATAACCAAGCAGTACCATTGCTAAGTCATGGTAAGAGTCTGTTTAGTTTTGTAAAAACCACCAAACTCTTCCAAAGTGGCTGTACTATTTTGCATTCAAAAATAAATGAGAGTTTCTTTTGTGCTATATCCTTACCAGCATTTGGAGTTGTTGGTGTACCAGATTTTCATTATTCTAATAGGTATAGTGGTATCTCATTGTTTTAATGTGCTTTTCCCTGATGACATATGATGTGGAGCATCTTTTCATATGCTTATTTACCATCTGTACATCTTCTTACTTGAGCTATAAGGTCTTTGGCCCATTTATTTTTTAATTTGGTTGTTTGTTTTCTTATTGCTGAGTTTTAAGCATTGTTCCTATATTTTGGATAATAGTCCTTACCAGATGTGCCTTTTACAAATATTTTCTTCCAGCCTGTTGCTTGTCCTCTCATTCTCCTTTTTAATTTTTTTTTTAAACCATGATCAGTGTTTTATTTGGATAAATGTTGGCATGGATTTAAAACCTGTGATTGATAATAATAGCATCAATGATATTAATAAATAATTTATTTTCTCATTGTGATCTCTGCCTTTCTTTTATGAATTTCTTCATAAAAATGTCAGATGCATGAGTGGGTAAAGAGAGTGTGTGTGGTGGGGTCATTTATATCCCAATGGGCCAAGTAAAAGTGAGGCTCAATAAATATTTGGTATTGATAATAGTTTTTAAAGCATGCTGTTCATCCTTTTACTACCCAATTTTCAGCTAGAATTGATTTTACAATAAAAAGATAGTACCCTAAGTATCTCAAATATGCTCTTGACTTCCAAAATCAGCATGTCTCTGTGTTTTATTTTTCCTGTTGTTCCCAATGATGGGGCTGCTTCCTGGTTGGAGTTAATGATTTTTTTTTTTTCTTTCTGGAAGCATTCTAGTATTTTTTATTCTCAATTTTTCATAAATTTCACTATTATGTCCCAGATATGGATTCTCTTAAATTCATCATGCTGGCTATTTATGCCCTACACATTTAGGGAATTTGATTGTGTATTTTCTTAGAGTTATCTCTTTCCTTTTTCTTTGTTCTTTCTGGAATACCAATTGGTCAGAAGTTGGACCTCCTGATTTTTAGATCTTCTTTATTTTATTCTTTCTCCCATTTTCTACTTCCTCTTCATTTTTTGTCCTTTTTTTCCCCTCCCAGAAATATCCTTAGCTTTTTCATAATTATTGCATTTTTTACTTTAGGCAATGATATTTTTAATTATTAAGAATTTTTCTTGGTCTCAGTGCTTATAGTATACCACTTTTGTTTTATGAGTCCAGTATTTCAAATCTCTCTTGAAGGTACTAATTGAGTTTTGTTTTTTGTTTTTACGTTTTCTTTCTCTCTCCCTTTTTTTTTTTTTTATTAGGAGCCTAATTGAGGGGCACCTGGGTGGCTCAGTCAATTAAGCATCTGCCATCTGCTCAGGTCATGATCCCAGGGTCCTGGGATCTAGGCCCCACATTGGGCTCCCTGCTCAGTGGGGAGCCTACTTCTCCCTCTTCCTCTGCCCCTCCCACCCACTCATGCTCTCTCTCTCACTCTCTCAAATCAATCAATCAATCTAGGGACGCCTGGGTGGCTCATTCGGTTAAGCGTCTGCCTTTGGCTCAAGTCATGATCCCAGAGTCCTGGGATGGAGTTCCTCATTGGGCTCCTTGCTCAGCAGGGAACCTGCTTCTCCCTCTGCCTGCCTCTCCCCCTGCTTGTGCTGTGTCTCTTTCTCTCTCTCTCTGACAAATAAACAAATAAAATCTTAAAAAAAAAAAAAAAGAAGCCTAGTTGACACTCAATGTTACATTACTTTCAAATGTACAACATAATAATTCAACAGGTTTATATGTTGGGTTATGCTCTTCTTTCTCATTCTTGGTTTCAGTTTTCTCTTGGGCCTTTTTCTTTTCCATCTTTAAAATTTATATCTTTTTTTATTATTATGTTATGTTAATCACCATACATTACATCATGAGTTCTTGATTTTCCTGTTTTGCTTAGAGACTTTTAAATGTCTGGTGATCCGTAAGTGCTAGTGATATTTAAGACTGAGACAATAGAATACAATTTTTTTTAGCTCTGTGTTTTGTTTTTTTTTTTAATTTAAATTCAATTAGCCAGTTAGCTCTGTGTTTATGGGGTAGGGGATGTGGGGGTCTGTTATTCTGTTCATTCCCTTTCTCACTCTTTCCTCCTTCATATTTCGAGTTTTCCTAGTTCGGCATTGTTACGGCTTTTTCCTGGGCAGATCAGCTTTACTCCTCATCAGAAACTGGATCCTCCGAGCTTACTTTTGGCTCCTACTGCTTTTATTCTGTTTCATCAATTAACATACTCCATTTGTTTTCCATCTTCTAGAAATTTGTTAAATTTGTTTGTTAATCGATGGCCCTCTCTTCCATTCTCTTTTTCATTGTTGTTTTATGTCGTTTTAATGCTTAACTATTATTTTACAGCGGTCTGCCTGCAAGGAAAGGAGATAAATAGATACTGCTAGTCAACCAATTTAAATTATTAGAAGCACAGGTAGTTGGAATTTTGATGATGGAAAAGGTATGGGGGCAGGTGGAAGAAAAAGAGAAAGATGGAATAAATCCCAGGATGAGCAAATAGTATAAGCAAAGATTTTGAAATAGTAGATATGAGGCAAGTTCTCTTTCACTTGATCCAGTGAATTCCTCTATATAGTACTATAATGGGCAATTAGCAAAACTTGCTGAATGAATAAATGAAGAACTTAAGTTTTCACCAGTTGGGTGATTTACTTTTCTTTCAGGATCATCTCAAAAATGACTACAGAAGAAGATTTTGCCGACCTGTCAGGTGAGTTATATATTTAAGCTTTTAAGGTCATTTTTATGTCTATCTTCAGAAAGTGATTCTTAAATGAAGAAGGGAAAAATTACTTCTAACATAATGATTTCTGTGCCCACTGATTAGGTATAGTCTACTTAGTAATTTTATATTTACAGAAATATTAATGCAAGCAGAGTAGTGACTTAGCAGCAGTGAGAGAAGAAATTCAGCTGATAAATTATGGATCAGGAAGAGGCAGTCTTAGTTCTGACTAAATGACAGCCATGGGGAAAGCACTCTATAGAGTGGATTGAATGGTAATATTACAAAGATGCAGCTTATTTGGTGGGGCTAAAAGAAAATGTGGGTGTAGGTTATAAAAAGACAATAGAGGATCTTTGTAGTGTGGACTGTTCAGTATCTTGACTGTGGTGATGATATTTGAACCTACAGATGTGATAAATTGCACAGAACTAAGTATGAACATAAACGCACAAATGAGTACAGTTGACCCTTGAACAACTCAGGGGTTAGGGTTGCTGACCCCCATACATTTGAAAATCTTTACATAATTTTGACACCCCAAAATCTTCTACTAACAGCCTACTGTTGCCTGGAAACCTTACCAATAACATAAATAGCACATACTTTATACACTGTATATTATATATTGTATTCTACAATAAAATAAGCTAGAGAATAGAAAATGTTATTAAGAAAATCATAAGGAAGAGGAAACACGTTTACAGAACTGTACTGTATTGATAACAGTAAGTTTTTGTTGTCTGTTTACAAGAGGAATCGTCTGTTATTACCTACTAATATAGTCTTATTTGATACAGAACACTGTAGATATTATATATATTACTAGCACTAGACATCAGACATGAAAAAATTATGTGAAAAGAAATTCATATTTATTTACAGGTATAACAAGTATTGATAAAGAAGCAGCAATATGATTGCTTTATGGTAGCCTGGTGTGGTCAGTATGTTTGTTTCATGGTAGCCTAGTCTATACATTAATGAATAGAATTGTTATAAAATTTTTACGGCATATGGTATTATAGTCATATCCATGATATAGTCTGGAAACATTGTTATACTTTTATAAAACCACTTACCTGTGAGGAAAGACATATGTATGGAAATATAATTCTTTGAAAGGAAAGTTACAAGGCAGTAAGATAACACATTATTAATTTTATATTAAATATCACTCACTTTATGCCTATGTAAGGATAGGCTATCCACTTCCATACAAGTTTTGCACAAGGTGTTTTATACAATGAGTACTTAGATGATAATAATGACGACGATGACATAAAAATGTCTCATATATTTCTTGCCATACAGTTACTAGATTTTCACATGAAGACACACAGATACATGCAGTTTATTAATGGTATGGCATGCTGATTATTTACTGTTCATTAAGTGGGAGTGGATCATTGAGGATCTTCATCCTCATCGTCTTCACATTGAGTAGGCTGAAGAGGAGGAGAAAGTTGAGGTGATCTTGTTTCAGGTGTGGCAGAGACAGAAGAGGTGGAGGAGGTAAGAGGGGAGGCAGGAGAGGCAGGCATACTTGGTGTAACTTTATGCAATTATATCATAATTTTTGTCTGACTTTTGCTTTTTCATTTCTCTAAACTTGGTTTTATATTCTGCTGTTTACCTTAGTTTCATTGTATGCCTATATCATAGAAGGTCCATGTCATAAAAGAAGTCAAAAACAGTCTTGAGTAATTGGAAGCCTCTATCAGATTGTCTA
Source organism: Neomonachus schauinslandi (assembly GCF_002201575.2). Taxonomy (NCBI): domain Eukaryota; kingdom Metazoa; phylum Chordata; class Mammalia; order Carnivora; family Phocidae; genus Neomonachus; species Neomonachus schauinslandi. The sequence goes on from NC_058404.1 coordinate 149,246,889, forward strand.
ATGTCAATTTGTTTTCTGGTGGTGCTTCTACATCTTCTTCCACGTCATCTGGTATTGTTTTAGAAGCATTCATCACCATACAGTCATCTTCTGTTAATTTCTCTGGTGTGATGTCTGTTAGCTCTTCAATTTCTCCAAGACCCTAATTTTGAAACCCTTCACCCCCCACCTTTTTTGCCATATCCACAATCTCTTTCATGATTTTTCTTGATTGGCTCTATCATAAATCCTGTGAAGTCATGTATAACATCTGTACACAGTTTTCTCCAGCAGGAATTTATTGCTTTGGGCTTGATGGTTTTCATAGCTTTTTCTATAACAATAATGGTATCTTCAATGCTGTAATCCTTCCAGACTTTCATGATGTTGTTTCTGTTCCATATTCCATAGCATTGGCAGTCCTTTCCCTAGAGAACCATGTGTAACAAGTCTTAAAGGTCCTTATGACCCCCTAATCTAGAGGCTGAATTTGAGAAGTTGTGTTGGGGGCAAATATACCATTTTGACTCCTTCAGTGTTGAACTCCTGGGGTTTTGGGTGGCCAGTGGCATTGTTCAATATCAGAAGAACTTTAAAAGACAGACCCTTACTGGCAGGGTACTTCCTGACTTCAGGGACAAAGCATTGATAGAACCAGTCCAGAAGAAGGGTTCTCATTGCCCAGCTTTCTTGATGTAGTACAACCCAAAATCTGGCAGCTGGTGTTTATCTTTTTCCTTCAAAGCTGGGGTTTAGCAGCTTTGTAGATAAGTCAGTCCTGATTATAAAGCTGACTGCATTTGCACAAAATAGTAGAGGTAGCCGATCCTTTGCTTGCTTCTCTTCTTTCGTAATAAATGTCCTTTATGACATTTAGAGAGAGAGAGAGAAAGCGCGCATGTGTCTAAGCAAGGGGAGGGGCAGAGGGAGTGGGAGACAAGCAGACTCCTTGCTGTGAGGGAAGCCCGAGGAGGGCTTGATCCCAGGATCCTCAACGAGGGCTTGATTCCAGGATCCTGAGATCATGACCTGAGCCAAAACCAAGAGTCGGACTCTAAACTGACTGAGCTACCCAGGTGCCCTCTTTTTTTTTTTTGAGAAAGAGAAATAGTATGCGAGCAGGCATGCAAGCAGGAGGGAGGGAAGGGCAGAGGGAGAGGAGAGAGAGACGCTTAAGCAGGCTCCATCCTCAGCGTGGAGCCCGATGTGGGGCTTAATCTCATAATCCTGAGATCATAACCTGAGCTGAAATCAAAAGTTGGATGCCCAACCAACTGACCCACCCAGGTGCCCCCTTAGTGATGATGATGATGGGGATGATGATGATTTTTTTTTTTTTTTGAGAGAGAGAGTGCACAAACGGGGGCAGTGGATGGGCAGAGGGAGAGGGAGATAATCTTAGGCAGACTCTGCACTGAGTGGGGAGCTCAGTCTCATGACCATGAGATCATGACCTGAGCCACGGCATATTGGAACTTGTCTGCTGCCTCTTGTTTGACAGGAGGTTCTTCTCAAGTTATCTTGACTTTTTTTTTAAGCCAACTCTCTTTCTAAATGCCATCCTCTTCTGGCATTAAATTCTCCAGCCTTAGATCCTTCACCTTCCTTTTGCTTTAAGATGTCTTATAATAACTTTGCTTTTTCTCAAGCCATATTATAACCTATATTTATGCCTTTCTTTGAACAAGTCCTGCAATCCACATAAAAGCTGCATTTTCAGTACAAGATAAAAAGGTATTTTGCAAAATGGCAAGGTTTTGTACCTGCTGGCTCAGCTGCAAAGACAGCTTCACAAATTTCCTTTTCTTTTTTTGCAATAGTCCTTATGCTGCATTTATTTATCTTGAAATGGCAGGCAACCACAGCTGCAGACTTCAGTCTATGGTATATATCAAGTAATTCAACTTTTTCTTGTAATGTCATGACGTCTCTGTTCCTTGGGAGCATTTCCAGCATCACTAGTGGTACCTTGTTGGGTCCCTTGGTGTTATTCAGGGTTTATGGTATTGCACTAAACATAATGAAAAATGGGAGAACTGTGAGAGATCACTTTTTACTGCAATCCGCAATTTACTGGAGAAGTAATTGCTTCTGCTCACTCAGAGATGATTAATGTTAGATGGCATTTTAAGGGGATACTCACTAACACTTGGGCTCACCACAATAGCAACAGGAGTGGCTATAAAATTATTACAGTAGTACAGCATGCACTACAGTTAATTTTATGCCATTATGATTTAAACTGCATCTTTACATTTGTTCACATCTTTTGACTACAAATAACACCATGTATGTTCTGTGTGTGTAAGTTTTGATAAATTTTAACTTCTAATAATAGATTTGTGTGTATTTTATGGTAGTAAATGATAAAATAGACTAGTATCTACATGTATTTTAATGCATTCATGACATACTTAACTTTTTGTTAATTTTTTTTATATTTCTAGGCTATGTGGTTTGTCTGCGAGTTTTTTCAAATTTTGCAAATCTCCAAAAAATTTTCCAGTATGTTTACTGAAAAAAATCTGTGTGTGAGTGGACCCATGCAGTTCAAACCCATATTGTTCAGGGGTCAACTGTATATGTAGAACTGGAGAAATCTGAATAGGATTAGTGGATTGTATTGATATCAGTATCCTGGTTGTGGTAGTATAGTATAGTATAGTTTTACAAAATGTTACCATTTGGGGGAACTAGATAAAGTGAACAAGGGAATTCCTCTATATTATTTCTTACAACTGCATGTGAAACTACAGTGAAAATTTTATAGTGATTCATAAGCTGCTGTTAAGGTTAATAATATTAAATAAAAAATGCATTTGAGAACTTCAAGGGAAGACTGTTACTTGGAGCTGTTAGGACTTGTGACCATAGAGTTTTTATTAAAGAAGTGTTTTAGTACTGATTGGATTTCTCCAAAACCATTTATATTCTTGTTTAGATATAGCAGTAGTCTAAAATGGCTTTAGATGTGGCTCTTCAATTAAGGAATATAATTGTTAATGTAGATAACGACATACCGCTTCAGATACTTTTCTTGAAACTCTTGGACTCTCAAGTACTTGTTTTGTCCTAGATAGTGAAGGTTATATTTTTCCCATTAAGTAAAATAACATTTTATAATGAGATATGAAATTTTCAAAGTAGAAGGTAACATAAATAGCAAATATCTTCTGGAAATGATATGTAACATTTTCCCTTCATTCCTTCTTATTAGAGTACCTGACATTAATTCGAAGCAAGGCCAGAACATACTGGAAATCTTACAAGACTGTTTTGAAGAAAAAAGTAAGGCATCTTCAAGATGGACTTTGATGGTTGGGTTGGATGAAAATATAAATTTGTCATATTAATTAATATTAAACTCAGCAAATGCATTCTAACATTTAAATATATGTAAAATGTTTTCCCAGAAATGTTGAGTACATGTGCAATCCTTCGTGTACTTCCTGTTACACTGAGGATAATAGTAGCAAAAATGAAAATAATTTGTCATTTCCTTTAGTTCATACTAGATTCCTGTACTCTGGGAGTCCATAAATAATTATCATACACAAGAGAAAGTTATTTCATGTAGTGGGAATGAGTGTGCAGAATTCTTGGATCTCTAAGAGATAATGTTTGATGATTTGCAGTTCTTTCTACAGAAATGGTGAATTATGGCAAAAACTTTTCAAAAGTGCTGGTCAGCATCAGAAGGTATTGAAATAGGAGAATAGGCCAACCGAAGAAACAAACACAGTGGAAAAATATTTCTTCTATATAAGCTCTGAAAGAAGAGCTGGTACATTATTTCTTCAGGAATGTTGTTTGCCTTTTTCAGTTCCTGATGCCTTCTAGGAATATTTGAATGTTGAAGTGATGTCTGAACTTAATTTTAAACTAATTGTTTTTAAAGAGTTGACAGACTTCTTCACATTTCATTTAGGGCTTCTTTTTTTTTTTTTTTTTTTTTATTTATTTATTTGAGAGAGAGAGAGAGCACAAGAGGGAGGAGAGGGAGAGGGAGAAGCAGACTCCCCGCTGAGCAGGGAGCCCGATGCGGGACTCGATCCCAGGACTCCAGGATCATGACCTGAGCCGAAGGCAGTCGCTCAACCAACTGAGCCACCCAGGCACCCTAGGGCTTCTTTTAATTGTAACTAAAAGATTTTATATCGTATTTATTTAAAAAAATTTTTTTTTGCTTTTTTTAAGGTCTTGCCAATGACTTTAGCACAGATTCTACAAAATCATTGCTTTATTCAACACCTAAAATAGGAGACATTTGTATTCAGTCACCAAGGAAAGAGGTAAGTCAAAAAGAAGAGCTTTAATATTTTTTTTTTTAAAGATTTTATTTATTTATTTGAGAGAGAGAATGAGAGAGAGAGAGCGCACATGAGAGGGGGGAGGATCAGAGGGAGAAGCAGACTCCCCGCCGAGCAGGGAGCCCGATGCGGGACTCGATCCCGGGACTCCCAGGATCATGACCTGAGCCGAAGGCAGTTGCTTAACCAACTGAGCCACCCAGGCGCCCAGAGCTTTAATATTTTAATGAATGAAGCATTACACAATATAGTTACGTCTGTTTTAGTTGTTTTTAAGTCTTATTCTTAAAAGGGAATCCTATATTCCCACTCAACTTTCTTTATAATTTAGAGGTGTTTGGTGAAAATTTTGACTTGACGTTTCATGTGTTTGAAATCGGAGGTCTGGGTGTGGAATTATCAAATTACAACACAATCATTTTTCACCCCTCCTAAAATAACAGTTGAATTAGGTTTTTAGGAAAGTGAACAACTGCTGAAGTTCCTAATCCAGGTTAGCAAATTTGGTTATTTTCTGAAAACCAAAGTTGATTTATTGCTATATGGACAATGAATCTTACAGGTTATATCTTAAGAGGATAGGCTGACCTAACTCTACAAAATAGCAAACTTTCAAATAGAGTTTGTGAAGCTAATGAATAAAGACAAGTTATTCAAAAGTACAGTACAAATTGGAGAGAAAAATTATGTAGTGTAGCAATAACATTCATTAGAAACTTGTATAAACACTTAGTTATACAGTTGACCCTTGAACAACACAGAGGTTAGGGTTGCGGACCCACCCATGCAGTTGAAAATCCACTTAGAAACTTTTGACTCCCCAAACACTTACCTACTAATAGCCTACTCTTGCCTAGAAGCCTTACTGATAACATAAACAGTTGATTAACACATATTTTGTATATGTATTATATCTTGTATTATAATAAAGTGAGCTAGAGGGGCGCCTGGATGGTGCAGTTGGTTAATCATCTGACTCTTGGTTTTGGCTAAGGTCGTGATCTCAGGGTCGTGAGCCCCATGTCAGGCTCTGAACTTAGCACGGAGTCTGCTTGAGACTCTGTCCCTCTCCCTTTACCCCTCTCCTACTCTCGCTCTCTAAAATAAATAAATCTTACAAAAAAAAATAAAACTAGAGAAAAGAAAGTCTTAAGTTATAAGGAAGAGAAAATATATTTACAGTACTATGTTATATTTATTACAAAAAATTGTGAATAAGTGGATCCTCACAGTTCAAACCCTTGTTCAGGGGTCAGCTGTATATAGCCTTTTGGTTCCAAGGAATGAAAACAGATCCATTTCTTTCAGAATTGAGAGACCTTCTTTAATGTGGTAAATTATATAACGCTGATTTTTGAAAGTTAAATCAACTTTAAGTTTTCTGAGATAAACCACTATCTTGAATTTTCTGTTCATCATTCCCATCTTTTTTTTATAGTTGCATAATGGGTGTGTTGCTGACATTTGTGTCAGCATTTCCTCCCCTACCTCTGACAGAGGTCCCGCTATTATCCATACGTTGGGTGCTTCACTAGAAGGACTCATGAGACTCATCATATAGTTGTTCTTGTGACTGAGATTTATTATAGCCAGGTAGGATACACAGCCAGATTGGTAAAGGAAAAAGACACATCAGGCAGAATCTGGAGGAATCCATGTCAGGCTTTCTATGTTCCCCGCAGAGTCCACACAGAGTGCACTTGTTGCTTCCAGCAGTGAAATGTGTACGTCCTGTCTTTCTGCCCAGGGAAGCCTTCTGAGGCTTAACCCATTTTTATTGTGGGCTGGTTACATAGGTACCCTCTGCCCACCACAATCCTATACTCCCTGAAGGAAAAAAAGCAGGTGTTCACTATAAATCACATTTTTGTACAGTCTAGGCAGCTGGCATATTAGGCACAACCTTATCAGCTGGTCATGGAGGAAATGTTCTGAAAGCCAAGTCCCTAGGTGCCAGCCAAGGGCTAGCCCTGCTGTAAGCAAGTTCTTTAAATGATCAGGCCTGCTATGTTAACTCCTCTATTGAGTTAATCCCTAAAATATATATATATGTATATAGTTTTACATGCATCCACTTTGAACTTTATGTAAATGGGATTATGACATATTTCTGTGACTTGATTTTTTTTGGTTAACAGTCATTTATTTCTGTTGCTGTAGTTTAGTCATTTCACTGTTGAATGTGTGATGTTGTTATAGGACTATACAATAATTTATCCAATTTACTGTCAGAATAGGTTTTTTGCTGTTCACAGCAGCATTGTTTCCGTGTTAGGTTATTTGAGATTTCACCTTTACTAGGTAATGCCAAATTGTTTTCTAAAGTAGTTACTTCAGTATACAACTTTACCAGCTGGTTTATTGTTTTTAAATACTTGGGTTTTTTTCCAATTTAAAACCGAATGTATTTAATCAGAATTACTAATTTTTAATAGGTCTAATGTTATATATCTTTTTAGGCTCAGTGCCAGAAATCTCATCCGAAGTCAGTTCCAGTTTCTTTAAGGAAGAAAGAAGCCTCTGTGCAGTTCATTGTAGAACCAAGTGAAGTTGTCAACAGATCAGGTTGGTGGCATCCCCATAGATGTTATTTGCTTAGACATAATTAAAAGGAGATGCTGAAGGTGTTGCATGTGTTGGCTTGAGTGACAAACTCACGGGTCAGCCTAGGCAGAGTGGTCAGTGTTCTGTTTTTTTTTTTAATATGAAAAATAAACTTTATTTGAATATTCATTTCTTTGTTTTAGTGGTAAGAACGATGATTATTAGGATATGGTAAGAGACATTAAGTAAGAATTATTACAGAGGCTATAGTTTTAAGAGTTTTCAAATAGATTTGTCTTTTTTTTTTTTAAACAAACGATAAATATTATCTCACATAGTTTCTGTGGGTCAGGAATTGAGAAGCAGCTTAGATGGTTCTGGCTTGAAATCTTGTAATGAGGTGGCGGTCAAGATGTTGGCCATTATTGCAGTCATCTGAAGGCTTGATGGGGGCTAAGGATATATTTCCCAAGATGACTCATGTGGGGCTGGATGCAAGCAGGAAGCCTTAATTCCTTCTCACATGGCCCTCTCCATGAGCTTCTTGAGCATTTTTTTTTTTTTTAAACTGAGGTATAAGTGACATGTAACATGTTAGCTTCAAGTATACAACATGATTTCAAAATTTGTATATACATGGTTAGTGTTCTTTTTCTCTCTTCTTTTGTTCATTTCCTTTAGTTATATGTGCTGCAACTTTTAAAAGTTTATTTACATTTTTCAAATTAGAAAAGTCCTTCATTTGAAGTAAGCCTCAAAGATTTAAAAAAGTAAAGCTACTAATTGTTATTCCCATTGTCCTGCTGAGGTAACCTTTGAATGAAAACATATATAAATGTATGCATGCATGGGTGTGCATGCTTTCAGAAGAAGCTTTACAATTTTCTTTCACACCAGCAGTGTAGGAAAGTATGTTTTACCTGATAGATCGTTTGCTATTTTATTTATTTTTTTGCCAGTTTGATCAGTATTGTATGATCTCATTGTCACCTTAGTGTCTATATCTGTGATACCCGCTGAGTTTGAGCACCTTTTTATATATTTATTGGCTATTTGAATTTCCTTTTTTCTGAGTTGTCTATTCATATCCTTTGTCCATTAGTTTTTTCTTGTTAATGAAAAGTCTTTGAATTGAGTATCTATAACTGTTGATCTGTAATTTGTGTGACAGATATTTTTCCAAATGATCCCTTGACTACAGATTTTGTTTATAGTATCTTAAACCATATGATGAGTAAGATTTTTTATTTTGTCAGATGTGTGACTTTATAGCTTTTTTTTTTTTTAAAAGATTTTATTTATTTATTTGATGGAGAGAGAGCGCGCAAGCAGGGGAAGTGATAGGCAGAGGGAGAGGGAGAAGCAGGCTCCCCGAGGAGCAGGGAGCCCAATGCGGGGCTCGATCCCAGGACCCTGGGATCATGACCTGAGCTGAAGGCAGTCGCTTAACCAACTGAGGCGCCCCTGACTTTTATAGTTTTTGACCTTGTTTTGGTTAAAAGGTCTATCTTATCCTAATGATATGTGTAGAATCTTAGATTTTCATCTTTTTAAAAAAAGTTTTTATTTAAATTCCAGTTTGTTAACATACAATCTGAGTTTCAGGTGTACAATATAGTGATTCAGCACTTCCATATAACACCTGGTGCTCATCACAGGTGCCCTCCTTAGTCCCCATCACCTATTTCACCCATCCCCCCACCCACTTCCCCTCTGGTAACCATCATTTTGTTCCCTGTAGGTAAGAGTCTGTTCTTGGGTCGCCTGGGTGGCTCAGTCATGCCTTTGGCTCAGGTCATAATCCCAGGGTCCTGGGACTGAGCCCTGCATCGGGCTCCTTGCTCAGTGGGCAACCTGCTTCTCCCCTGCCTGCTGCTCCCCCTGCTTGTCTTTGCTCTCTCCCTCTCTCTCTCTGTATCAAATAAATAAATACAATCTTAAAAAAAAGTCTGTTTCTTGGTTTTCCTTTCTTTCCCCTGCATCCCCCATATGTTCATTTGTTTCTTAAATTTCACATATGAGTGAAATCATATGGTATTTGTCTTTTTCCGACTGATTTATTTCACCTAGTATTATACTTTCTGGATCCATCCATTACTACATTTTGTTTTATTCATTTATCCATTGATGGATATTTGGGTGGTTCTACTTTTTGTCTATAGTGAATAATGCTGCTGTGAATGAGAGCGTACAAATATCTTTGCAGTCTCTGCTTTCAGTTCTTTTGGATACATACCCAAGAAAGGAATTATTGGATCACATGGCAATTGTATTTTTAATTTTTTGAGGAACCACTAAACTGTTTTTGTAGTGGCTGCATCATTTTACATTCTCATCAGCAATGCGTAAGAGTTCTAATTGCTCCACATCTTCACCAACACTTGTTATTTTCTGTGCATGTGTGTGTGTTTTGTGATAATAGCCATCCTGTGGGTTTGAAGGAGTATCTCATTGTGGCTTTGATTTGTTCATCATTGTCATTAGGGAATTTTAAATTAAAATAATAATTAGATACCACAGCACACCCAAAAGAATGTCTAAAATCTAAAAAACTGGTTCTCCTTTGTAACTCATTTCTTTGAGAGTTTCTGTCTTTTTATTTGTTTCAGGAGAAACAAATGAAAATCAATTTATAATTGATTGTTAAAACATTTTATGAAGGATGCTTTAAAACTCTTATTAAATAATTTCAACATTTGATTCATCTTGTCTGTGTCCATTGATCATATTGTTTTTGTTCAGGTTGTGTTTTTCTGACTTTTGGTATAATCCGTCATTTTGATTGTATTTAAATTGTTTGTTAAAGTGTATAGTTGCCTTGTTTTGGTTTAATGTATAGGTTCTTGCTTACTTTTGTGGATTTTATTTCCAGTGACAGTTAAGTGTTTAGAGTCCTAGCAGTGGTATTTTGGTCTTTTTCATTTCCTGATGCTGCTGAGATTCCTCCTCAGTTCTTGCTGGTGCTGTGTCAGATGAATGGAAGGTGCTTTCCTGAGTACTCCATGTCCTCATTCACTCAAATGGGGGTTGAGTCAGAACCCGTTGGGATTGGATCTTCTTAAATGACTGGGTGGAGGACAGGATGGGGGATGTAGCGTTCTTTTATGTTCTTCCTGCCTTAGATTAGACTGCCTTTTGGGGCCCTCATTGTGAAGTAAGGCCTGGGTTATTGATACTAACAGTGGTTCAAACTGTCACCTTGGTCTGTGAAGCAGTGGCTGGGAAGGTCAAAGACTTCACTGCTTTGCAGCTGTTTGTGGAGCATACGGCCTGCTGTCTTTGACTGTTGAAGTGGGTACTGGGCTAGTCCAGGGACAAGGTTAGTCCAGACTTTGCTCCTCTGCTGCTGCTGTCCCGTAGAAGTTATGGGGTGGGGCCTGGCATGGCCTAAGGCTTTGCTGCTCTTACAAGGCCACTGCAGAATGGAGTATTGAGTGGCCCAGGTTGTGGAATGGGAGTTGGGGTCCCCCCCTAGGTCTCTGTTGTGTTTGCCCTTCTCCAAGTCTTTTGGCCAGAAAATGCAGGGTTTTTTTCCTCCCATGGCTATTTATGGTTCTGGGTTACACGCTTCTCTAGAACCCAGTCTGGGGATACATGGGAAATAAAGGGAAAACACAGAGGATTCACCATATCGTCTTTTGTTGCTTAAGACTTGAGGTTCCTAGCAAATATACCTATTTCCTTCTAGCTTTTAGAGTTCTGTTATTGTTGTTTGATGGATAATTACCAGGAATTTAGTTTAGTTATATTTAGAGGGAAAAGTAGAGAAAACTGAGTATACTGTCTTGTTCTATAACCTTCCAAAAGCCCCTTTTTGATTGTATTTAAAATTTTTAAATCTTTGCTTTTTTTTATTTTTTATTTTTTTTTAATGGAGAGAGGGAGAAAGGGTGAGTGCGTAGGGGGTGGGGGGAGAGGGGCAGAGGGACAGGGAGAGGGACAGAGAAACCCAAGCAGACTCTGTGCTATGTGCGGAGCCCAACGTGGGGCTCTGTCTCACCACCCTAAAATCATGACCTGAGCTGAAATCAAGAGTCGGACGCTTAACCGACTGAGCCACCCAGGTGCCCCTAATCTTTGCTTTTTAAGAGTATAAATCAATATGAAATACTCCCCAACAGTTCTACTCTTTCTTTGATATTTGAAGGTATAAGGCTAAGAGAATATGTATATTCTTTATATACATGTATATAAAGGTACATGTATATATGTATATAAACTTTTATGTATAAAGTATATTTTTATATGTATACCTTTACATATATATACACACATACAAATCTTTTATATAACACTATACATATCTGTTATGTCTCTTTGTGTGTATGTGTGTGTATAAATATGTGGTCTAGCTGCTTACTGACTTTTTTTTTTAAAAGATTTTATTTATTTGAGAGAGAGAATGAGAGAGAGCGAGTGAGCACATGAGAGGGGGGAGGGTCAGAGGGAGAAGCAGACTCCCTGCTGAGCAGGGAGCCCGATCCTGGGACTCCAGGATCATGTCCTGAACCGAAGGAAGTCGCTTAACAAACTGAGCCACCCAGGTGCCCCTAGTTTACTGACTCTTAACCTAAAAATCGAATCTCATAATTTCTCTAGCATTACTTCATTATTTTAGCTGTGTATAGATGTATTCAAATCTTGGGTAAATTGAATATCCATAGAATTGTGAATTTTCTGTTTGAAAATTTTTGTCACTTCAAAACTTAAGAGCATGGAACAAATACATTTTTTTTTAAAGCTTTTTTTTTAAGATTTTATTTATTTATTTGACAGAGAGAGACACAGCGAGAGAGGGAATACAAGCAGGCAAGCAGGGGGAGTGGGAGAGGGAGAAGCAGGCTTCTCACTGAGCAGGGAGCCCAATGCGGGGCTCAATCCCAGGGCCCTAGGATCATGACCTGAGCTGAAGGCAGACGCTTGACTACTGAGCCACCCAGGCACCCCCAAATACATCTTTATATTCATTAATTTCATGAATTAGAACTTCTAAAGCACTTATATATTTTACTCATAGATCTTTGATTATAAACTTAATGAACCGTGAGTCTTCTGAAAACTATATCTAGTTATTGCTGCTGAATTTTAAAAAACACATTTGGTTCTAATATTATTTAAAAAAATTTTAATGTCTTCATATAATTTTCTTCTAGTTCAAGACCATGAAGTTCATCAGCAAATTTTGGCAACTGATGTTGGTTCTAAAAATACACCTGACTCGAGAAAAATGTCAAGAAAAAAACTAAAAGATCATCACAGTGAAGCCGATGAGGAATTATACTTATCTGTTGGCTCACCTTTTGTTCTTTTGGATGCAAAAGCTTCTGTATCGCAAAATGCGATTACATCTATTGCCCAAAAGAGAGAGACCTACCCTTCTGAAAATTCAGTGAATGCATTGTCTTCAAGTACAGAGATTTCTCTTAAAACCAGAAAAAGGTGAATTTTTATTTATTGAAATAATATGAATCCTACTTAAAAAATTTTAAGTTATTAATTTATTTTTAATGTATTTTATGGTAAATATTGAGGAATATTAACATGAGAAGAGCATAACATAGTTCAGTTTATATTCAGTTTATATTTAATAAGGAAGGCTTAAAGTATACTTCAGAGAAGTTTCTGGGTAAACATTTCTATAGTGTATGGAAAAAAAGTATTTTCTTATAATATGTTTTCTATAACTTCCTAAGAGTATTTTCTCTATGTCATTTGTAATTACAATGGTAGCTATATATCGGGTCATTTCTAGGATGGCAAAGGGTAAGTATTTTGAGGATAAGTTGTGGTAAATCCGTGTCTATTTCTTGGGGCTCATTTTGGCCTTTAAGAAGCAAAGTAGATCATTCAAAGTCCTTTGCTACTGGGGACTTTTGCAGTGAGTGTAATTAATGTCTGTCTAGTGTCTTGTGTAATTCTTGGAGCCAAAGAGTTAAGTACATTCTAAGATTTTGCTATTCAAAATGTGGTATGTGGCTCAGGATCAACAACAATGCATTATCTGGCAGCTTGTTAGAAATATAGAATCTCAAACCCTATTCTAGACCTACTAAATCAGAATCTACATTTTATTTTTTTTTTTTTTTAAATCTTTTTTTAATATTTTATTTCTTTATTTGACAGAGAGACAGACAGTGAGAGAGGGAACAAGCAGGGGGAGTGGGAGAGGGAGAAGCAGGCTTCCCGCGGAGCAGGGAGCCCGATGCGGGGCTCGATCCCAGGACCCTGGGATCATGACCCGAGCCGAAGGCAGACGCTTAACGACTGAACCACCCAGGCGCCCCCAGAATCTACATTTTAATAAGATTCTTCAGATGATTCAAAATCTTACTAAATGTTTGAGAACTAGTCCTCTAAGCTACAGATTTCCTTGGTCTTTTCTCTTACTTTTTTATTGACAAATAAGAAATGTAATTTTCCTGAGCAATTGCCTTGTGTATTTTAAGAGATTACAAATCAGAATTTGTGGACTTTAAATAAAGGACTAGTGAAAAATTTTGTAAGTGGTCTCTATGGTTACTGAAAGGGGGTTCAGGAAAATTCCTAACTCAGCAAACTGTGAGAATATTCAGCTTGCCTTCCTTTTAAACTTTTAGGTTAAACTTTGAAGATAAAAATTCTTTGAAGAAAGTAGAAATAGCAAATAAAATATCAGAAATAGAGGATAAAGTATCAGAAGAACCACAAGAGAGGAAATCGTCAAGAACGTGTCAGAAAAGAGTACCAGATTCAGAAGATGAAATTCAGCCACAAACTAAAAAGAGTTTTTCAACATTGTTTTTAGAAACTGTAAAAAGAAAAAGTGAATCCAGGTGAGTTTTTTTTTTTTTTAAAGATTTTATTTATTTATTTGAGAGAGAGAGAATGAGAGAGAGCACATGAGAGGGGGGAGGGTCAGAGGGAGAAGCAGACCCCCCGCCGAGCAGGGAGCCCGATGTGGGACTCGATCCAGGGACTCCAGGATCATGATCCAGGTGAGTTATTAAGAAACTGTCTTTTGAGGCATTTTTCTTCTATATTCTGTGAACAATATCAAGGATTCTTAATGCTATTTAACTAAAAGTTAACCTTAATTGGTGCAAATTTTAATTGAAATTATGCCTAACCCTAAGGAGAGTATAGTTTCTTACCAGCAAATCACCCCCAAAGCCATCATTAAATACTTACTAAATTAAATGTGAAAGAAAGTAACTTTATTCAGCATTCATTGCTTTCATTGCTTATTCAGTGCTTTTGCTCATTAGCACTTTCTAGTTTATATGATATCAAAAAATGAAGGTAGTATTTAGAAATAGAATTATGTCATGGTGTATTTCACTATTAAGAGCTTTAAATCTTCTTTCCTTTTCTTCTGCTTGTGTTAAAAGTATAGTCCTAAAATAAATTTTAATCTGTTCTTACCTACTTAAAAACCTTCAGAGGTTCTACTGTGTCCACACAGTGATTCTTAACTGTGGCTACACACTGCAGTTAACTAGAATTAATGCAGCGAGGGGTGGGAACCACTGGCCTATAAAAACTTTAGATTTGTCTGCCGGTATTTACAGCCTTCACTCTCCCTAGTTAGCTGTTTCTGCCAACTTGGTTGTACACATTTGCATTTGTCCCTCTTTTGGCATACCATTTTCCCCTTTCATGTGCCAGTCTCCTTTTTCTTTTCTGGTGACATCTGCTTCCTGGTTCTTGGATGGCTGTCTTCTTGCTATAACCTTACATGGCAGAAGGTGGCAAGGGGGCTTTCTGAGGCTTCTTTTATTAGGGTATTAATTCTATTCATGAATGTTCTACCCTCATGAGTCAATCACCTCGTAAAGGCCCCACCCCAAATACCATCCCATTGGGGATTAGGTTTCAGTTTATGAATTTTGGAAGTATATAGACATTCAGTCTGAAGCAAGTGTCAACGTTATTTCCTAAGGATATCTTCAGTTTGAATAATCTTGATGTTATGGAAGTCCCTTGAAGTAGAATAGAGGAGCAGATTAGAGAATTCTTTTATTTATTTATTTATTCATTTATTTATTATTTATTTATTTGACAGAGAGAAAGCGAGCGCACACGCAAGGACAAGCAGGGGGAGTGGCTGGCAGGCAGAGGGAGAGGGAGAAGCCCGCTTTCAGATGCGGGGCTCAATCCCAGGACCCTGGGATCATGACCTGAACTGAAAGCAGATGCTTAACCGACTGAGCAACCCAGGCACCCCTAGAGAATTCTTGTTGGCTGATTTAGGAAGGCTTAATTTTTAAATTCTTAGCATTACTTCTTTATATATAAAAACTAACAGATATTATGAGTTATATACAGTAAAGTAAATTAAACCTATTATAACAGATTGGCTATTTCTTTAAATGTTGAAAAGTAACATTTCTGTTTAAACATTCATTCATTGTTTTCTGTTTATATTGACTTTGTTTTTCATTAGATTTTCTAGAGTTTTCTAAGTATATAAACTTAAAAAACTCTACCTAATAGAAGATAGTATATTTCTTAGCATATATGTATATATATATGTATGCACACATACACACATATATGTGTGTGTGTATATATGTATACTGTTTTACATTATAACAGTTATCAGGGATTTGAGATTAGGGAAGTAGAGAAGGCATTTTCATTTCATAATCCTTTTGTATATCTTATTAGTGAAAAGATAGAAAAAGCAGACACAATAATGGTTAAGCATCCTTACTCAAGTGGAAAAGGCAGAAACAGGAGTGCATATGCTAGATTCAGAGTTTGGATGTTTACCCTAAGTTTTTTTTTTTAAAGATTTTATTTATTTATTTGACAGAGAGAGAGATAGCGAGAGAGGGAACACAAGCAGGGGGAGTGGGAGAGGGAGAAGCAGGCCTCCCGCGGAGCAGGGAGCCCGATGCAGGACTCGATCCCAGGACCCTGGGATCATGACCTGAGCCGAAGGCAGACGCTTAACGACTGAGCCACCCAGGCGCCCTGTTTACCCTAAGTTTTTACTTATGCATATCTCACTTCAGTATGTAGTTTGCTTGAAGCTGTTCTTATATAAAGGAAGGAAATGCAAAAGAGTCCATCAGATTACTATCCTTTAAATAATTCCTTCCTTCTCTAGAAAGCTTTCCCAACTAATTGGAAGAGATGCTGTTTAATCCCAATTTGCCTGCCTTTCTAGCTACTTTCTATTTATTTCTATACCATGAATGCAATATTAAAACTTATTTGAAAATGTATGTGAATTATTCAAACTTGAAATGAATTTTTATATAATATAATTTAGTGCATAATTTAGTTGTGTTTTCTTAGAATATTAGACTTGAAGATGTCTTGGAAATAATCTTGTTTTGGATGTGAAGAAATCTGGCCCCTAAGAGATATCTATACAAACATATAATTAGCATAACATTACATATAACAATGGCATGCATTTTTGGACTGTCTGACAATGTGTCTGGGCTATGTTTAACACATCTCTGGGTTTCAACTGTACAGTATATATAGTGGGTTGGGGGGGCATTAAATTTTTTGATGTTTAGGCTTCCTTCCAGCTCTAAATTTCTGTGATCTCCTTAGTGTTATAAATGAATATAATCAGGCATTATAGAAATGTAAAAGAAGAGGAGGATTTTCAAGGGTAAGGGAAAATTGAGGAGATGTGCACTGTTCTTTAAAAGATACATAGATTTTATTTCCTATATATTTTCTTCACAAAGCAAAGGTAAAAACTGTTTTTTGAGCTATTATTTATTATAACATCCTGTTTTAGTCCTATTGTTAGGCATATAGCAACTGCTCCACTTCACTCATCTCCTTCAAATGACCTAAAGTTGTTAGAGGATGAATTTATAATTGATGAATCAGAAAGAAGTTTTGCCAGTCGATCTTGGATTACTGTACCCAGAAAGGCTGGGCCTCTGAAACAGTGCACAGTATACCCTGCAGAGAGCTCTGCACTCCTTCAAAGTAAGAAGTCGAGAGAAAAACATCACAATGTATCACCTGCAACTTTGACAAGTGACAAACATTCTGACACAGATTACCCAATAGAGAAATCTCAGCCCTCTGAACAAAAAAGACTGGGTAGGAGTTGTGCTTTGACAAATGAACTGGAAAATCATTATAGATCTACAAAATATGAAATGTATTATGAGAATGCAGAGAAATCATCTGGAAAGAAAAGGACTATAAAACAAAAACAGAGAAGAAAATTTAAGGACAGTGTACTTGAAGAACAGGTTGATATGGAACAATCTAAAGATAAAAATATAAATATGTCACGTATCACCCAAGGTAAGTTACAGAGAAATTCAGACAAATACGGAAAAGTGTGAAGAGATGGTAAATGTTGATATTTCCAAAAAACAGATGCTGCCTGTGGGTAAGTGTTTTATATTAAGTATAACTGTGAACATTATTCCACCACTTTATGTTTTTGTAATATTTCTATTTAGCTTTCGGAAGTAGGCAAAGTAAACCTAAATCTATAGGCTCTTTTCTAGCATCTCTGTTTTACATGTAATTCAATTCTGAGTCACTTGATTTTTGTGTAGCTTCTAAGAAGATGGCAGTATATATAAAGGGAAGAGTGAAGGGAAAAGGCTTGTAAACCAGATGGTTACCAGAATATGAATAAGACAACATCATATATTCTTTGAGGTTTAGTAAAATACAAACGGAAAAAAAAACCCAAGATAGTATGGGGCTATTTAAAAAAAAAAAATTTATTGTTATGTTAATCACCATACATTACATCATTAGTTTTTGATGATTCATTGTTTGTGTATAACACCCAGTGCTCCATGCAGAACGTGCCCTCTTTAATACCCATCACCAGGCTAACCTATCCTCCCATCCCCCTCCCCTCTAGTATGGGGCTATTTCTTATAGGATAAAACTTCATACTCTTCTGTTCCATCATTTACTCATTTATCTAACATTCAGTAAATTGCCAGACACTGTATTAGGCACTGAAATTACAAAGATTACTAAGACACAATTAATCACCATTAAAAAAAAATCAATCTAGTAGTGTCTGTAGACTAGCAGATATACACATATATTCACAGGATGATAGTAGAATTACAGAGAACAGTTGTCTAAGTAATATCTCAATAGATCTTTTTATCTTGGATCATTATATTATTTATATCCATTATTTATTTATATATTATTTGCATCCAGTTTGGATGCAAACTGGGACACTTAAGAATGAGAGGGGATGTCAGGACAGGAAGCATAAACTGGGATTGTCTCAGACAAAGTTGGAGTATGGTTACCTTCTTTATGTCATCATTGTATAGTGATTGAGGTTTGTAATGATGACAATGTCATGAAGAAAAGATTAATTTATGTTCTTGGTACCACTTTTTTTTTAAGATTTTATTTATTTATTTGACAGAGAGAGACACAGCGAGAGAGGGAACACAAGCAGGGGGAGTGGGAGAGGGAGACGCAGGCTTCCTGCAGAGCAGGGAGCCCGATGCCGGGCTTGATCCCTGGACCCTGGGATCATGACCTAAGCCGAAGGCAGACGCTTAACGCTGAGCCACCCAGGCGCCCCTGTACCACTTTTTAAGTAATAGAAAAGGTAGTTATTCTTACAGAATTTCTTTAGAATAGTTAATGGAATAGAAAACAAATATGTAACAAATGTATTAGACACTTTATATGTGCAAAATATAATTTAATCCCTCTTGACAATCCTGTAAGTTAGGTGGTAACACTCAAGGTTAAAAAATACTGGCTCAGGATCTGTCGCATGGTTAGAGCCTATATTTTTTCAGCACTATCAAGAAGTTTTGAAATAAGTAAAAATGTTTTCGATAGTGATTTGAAAAAACTATTAACCAGAAAACTCTCTTCACTAGAATAGTATTTGTACCTAGAGGTCCTAGATGACTATAATATAATATAATATTGCTGATACAGAAAGGAGAGAGAGTATATATTAAAGCATAGTATTTAAGCTAGTTTTTATGAAAAGAAATTCCACTTCAATTATTATTCAATTATTTTAGCTTTCTTTTTGTATAATCTACAAATAGACTTTATATCATCTGAAATAATAGTTGTCAGTTTTGTCTGTATGTACCTTTGTGTATTTGAAAAATTCTGCTTAAAATAAAGGGGGGGAAAAGCCACCTTTTCTATTTTGTGGACTTCTCTTGTAAATGTCTGACATGTCCCATATTATTATTTTAAAAAAGATTTTTATTTATTTGAGAGAGAGAGCATGAGTGGGGTAGAGAGGGATAGGCAGATACCCCACTGAGCAGGGAGCCCGGTGAAGCTGGGCTCTATCCCACGACCCTGGGATTATGACCTGAGCCGAAGGCAGACACTTAACCAACTGAGCCACCCAGGTGCCCCCCCATATTATTTTTTTTGGATTCTTTCCTTCCTGCCTTCCTTTCTTTTTTTCTTTCTTTTCTTTTCTTTCTTTCTTTCCTCCTTCCTTCCTTCCTTCCTTCCTTCCTTCCTTTTCTTTTCTTTTCTTTTCTTCTTTCTCCCTTCCCTTCCATTCCCTTCCCTTCCCGTTCTTTCTCCCTTCCCTTCTCCTTTCTCTTCCCCTTTTCCTTCCCCTTTCCCTTTCCCTTCATTATTAGCAGCTGGCCTTTTTAAGAAAATACAAAGAATCTGACTAAACTGAAGTTATATTATAGGAAAGTTTTTTTTTTCTTATTAGTCCTTTAAGTAGAATATTAATTCATAAAATTTGAAGGTACAAAATTTTGATTTATTCTAAGTTCTTAGGAAAAAACATTGTATCAAGGAAGTATAGGGGTGCCTGGGTGGCTCAGTCGTTAAGCATCTGCCTTCGGCTCAGGTCATGGTCCCAGGGTCCTGGGATCGAGTCCCACATCGGGCTCCCTGCTCTGCAGGAAGCCTGCTTCTCCCTCTCCCTCTCGCCCTGCTTGTGTTCCCTCTCTCGCTATGTCTCTCTCTGTCAAATAAATAAATAAAATAGTAAAAAAAAAAAAAAAAAGGTATACTTGAAGGATATTGTTTAATTATAAATGTTAAACATTTATTAAGTACCTGCCAAATTCTTCACACTGATTTTCAGATATATTAAATTCTTTATCTAGATTGGTTAGTGAAAATAATGTTTGATTAATTACCAATTGTATTTATTTTCTATCACTGTCATAACAAATTACCACATACTTAGTGACTTAAAACAGCACACATTTGTTATAGTTTTTATGGGTCACAAGTCTGAAATAGATCTCACTGAGCTAAAATCAGTGTGTTGACAAGGTTGCTTTTCTTTCTAGTGATTCTAGGAGAGAATCTGTTTCCTTGTCTTTTCCAGCCTTGAAGTTGTTTATATCCTTGAATCCATGGTTCCCTTCTTCCATCTTCAAAGCCAGCAATGCCAGCCTTCTCACATTTCCAAATTCTTTTGCTTCTTCTTCCATTGTCCTTTCTGACCACTGCTTTTAAGAACACATATAATTAGATTGGACCAGCCTAAATAATTCAGGATAATCTCCCTATTTTAAGGTTTATACCTTTAGTCACATCTGCAAAGTCTCTTGCCATATAAGGTAACATTTTCACAGATTTTGTGGATTAGGGTGAATACATTTTTGGCCAAAATGAATATATTTTGGAAGGATATTATTCTGCTAAACATATCAGTTTTCAAAGACTAATATGAAAATGATTTAATTCCAAGGATATTTTTATGCTGAAGATATTTTTTCTTTAATTCGGAAGGCACTTGACAAATTTGCAATGCCTAAGCTAATGATTTATGTTGAGGCAGTGGACTTTTCCACTTCTCATGTCTCTTAGGCTTCTCAAACTGGATGTATTAGAAACTAAATTCTTCCAAACTTGCTCCTGCTTTAGTTTTCCTATCTTCATAAATGGGACCATAATAAATTTAGTAGCTCAGGAAAGAAATCTGAATCATCTTTGACTCCTCTTTAGCAACCTGTATAAAGTTTGACTTTCATATCTGTTACTTCTCTCCATTCCTCTTGCTGTTCTCCTTGCCAAGTTAGAGTCATTTATTTCTTAGATTATTGTAGCAGTTTATGCACATACCCTCTGTCTTCTCTCTACTCTCCAGATTCATCTCCTGGGTTACTTTATAATGAATTTCTCCCAGTTCCATGAACAGACTACTGTCTCAACTGTGGGCCTTTTAAAATGCTGTACCTTTTGCTTAGAAAAATTTTCCTAAATGTACTCTGTCCCCTACCAACCTTTGTACTCAGTTTAAATATCACTTTACTTGATTATTACCCCCATCCCAGTATGTTCCTATATATGCTCAAATAACATCCTTTTTATTTTATCAAACATAAAATTACTTGCTAAATTTCCATCTTTCCTTCTGGCAGTTAGACTGAAAGTTCCATGAGAACAGCAACTATATCTGTCTTATTCCTAAAATACCCCTCAGATCTTAGCCTTAGCAGTTATCTCTGTGGGTCATTGGAATACATTATTATTAATGACAGAAGTATTACTCTATTTTGGATGAATAATTTTGCTGTGTTTATTAAAACATATCCCACCTTTAGAAAGATACTCCTTTACATGTATATATGCAAAATTTCCTGTAGTTAAAGAAATGTATCACTTCTAAGTCACCTCTTTTTCTGGCCATTGCCTTACTTAGGACATATGTTCCCTCAGTTCTAAGTCAGCTCTCTTCACGTTACCATCTGTTCATATATCAGTTGTATC